>NC_134698.1:5202108-5335667 GCF_050947455.1 Rhinoderma darwinii | reverse complement strand
GATTCTAAATTCCGCAATGAAGTCCGCAGCTGTCATGCACATGTTATGTGTGCTGCGGATGCGTCTTGCTTTTTTGCCATGACATTTCTTCATTCTGGCTGGACCTATGTATTTCTAGGTCTACAGCCAGACTGAGGAAGTCAATGGGGCTCCCGGAATTACGGGAGCGTTGCTAGGAGACGTCAGTAAATAGTCACTGTCCAGGGTGCTGAAAGAGTTAAGCGATCGGCAGTAACTGTTTCTGCACCCTGGACAGTGACTACCGATCCCAATATACAGCAACCTGTAAAAAAATAGAAGTTCATACTTACCGAGATCTCCCTGCTTCTGTCTCCAGTCCGGCTTCCCAGGATGACGTTTCAGTCTTAGTGACGGCTGCAGCCAATCACAGGCTGCAGCGGTCACATGGACTGCCGCGTCATCCAGGGAGGTCGGGCTGGATGCCGAAAGAGGGACGCGTCACCAAGACAACGGCCGGTAAGTATGAAATTCGTTTACTTTCACTAGGGAAAGTGCTGTCCCTTCTCTCTATCCTGCACTGATAGAGAGAAGGGAAGCACTTTTACCGCAGTCCGCAGCAGCTAGTCCGCATCAATTTACTGCACATTTTGGGCAGATCCGCCGCAGAATCTGCAACGCAGATTCTGTGCGGCATTGATGCGGACAGTTGCGGAGGAAATCCGCCACGTGGGGGCATGCCCTTATAGTAGCTATATTCTTGTATATAGGAGCAGTATTATAGTAGTTATATTCTTGTATATAGGGGGCAGTATTATAGTAGTAATATACTTGTATATAGGAGCAGTATTATAGTAGTTATATTCTTGTATATAGGAGCAGTATTATAGTAGTTATATTCTTGTATATAGGAGGCAGTATTATAGTAGATATATTCTTGTATATAGGGGGGCAGTATTATAGTAGCTATATTCTTGTATATAGGGGGCAGTACTATAGTAGCTATATTCTTGTATATAGGAGCAGTATTATAGCAGTAATATTCTTGTATATAGGGGCAGTATTATAGTAGTTATATTCTTGTATATAGGGGCAGTATTATAGTAGTTATATTCTTGTATATAGGAGCAGTATTATAGTAGTTATATTCTTGTATATAGGAGCAGTATTATAGTAGTTATATTCTTGTATATAGGGGGCAGTATTATAGTAGTAAAATTCTTGTATATAGGTGACAGTATTATAGTAGTTATATTCTTGTATATAGGGGGCAGTATTATAGTAGTTATATTCTTGTATATAGGGGGTAGTATTATAGTAGTTATATTCTTGTATATAGGAGCAGTATTATAGTAATTATATTCTTGTATATAGGAGCAGTATTATAGTAGTTATATTCTTGTATATAGGGGCAGTATTATAGTAGTTCTATTCTTGTATATAGGAGCAGTATTATAGAAGTTATATTCCTGTATATAGGGGGCAGTAATATAGTAGTTCTATTATTGTATATAGGGGCAGTATTATAGTAGTTATATTCTTGTATATAGGGGGCAGTATTATAGTAGTTATATTCTTGTATATAGGGGTAGTATTATAGTAGTTATATTCTTGTATATAGGGGGCAGTATTCTAGTAGTTATATTCTTGTATATAGGGAGCAGTATTATAGTAGTTATATTCTTGTATATAGGGGGCAGTATTCTAGTAGTTATATTCTTGTATATAGGGGGCAGTATTATAGTAGTTATATTCTTGTATATAGGAGCAGTATTATATTAGTTATATTCTTGCATATAGGAGGCAGTATTATAGTAGATATATTCTTGTATATAGGGAGCAGTATTATAGTCGTTATATTCTTGTATATAGAGGGCAGTATTATAGTAGTTATATTCTTGTATATAGGGGCAGTATTATAGTAGTTATATTCTTGTATATAGGAGCAGTATTATAGTAGTTATATTCTTGTATATAGGGGGCAGTGTTATAGTAGTTCTATTCTTGTATATAGGAGCAGTATTATAGTAGTTATAGTCTTGTATATAGGGGGCAGTATTATAGTAGTTATATTCTTGTATATAGGGGGCAGTATTATAGTAGTTATATTCTTGTATATAGGGGGCAGTATTATAGTAGTTATATTCTTGTATAGAGGGGGCAGTATTATAGTAGTTATATTCTTCTATATAGGGAGCAGTATTATAGTAGTTATATTTTTGTATATAGGGGCAGTATTATAGTAGTTATATTCTTGTATATCCGGGCAGTATTATAGTAGTTATATTCTTGTATATAGGGAGCAGTATTATAGTCATTATATTCTTGTATATAGGGGCAGTATTATAGTAGTTATATTCTTGTATATAGGAGCAGTATTATAGTAGTTATATTCCTGTATATGGGGGCAGTATTATAGTAGTTATATTCTTGTATATAGGGGCAGTATTATAGTAGTTATATTCTTGTATATAGGGGCAGTATTATAGTAGTTATATTCTTGTATATGGGGGCAGTATTATAGTAGTTATATTCTTATATAGGGAGCAGTATTATAGTCATTATATTCTTGTATATAGGGGCAGTATTATAGTAGTTATATTCTTGTATATCCGGGCAGTATTATAGTAGTTATATTCTTGTATATAGGAGCAGTATAATAGTAGTTATATTCTTGTACATAGGGGCAGTATTATAGTAGTTATATTCTTGTATATAGGAGCAGTATTATAGTAGTTATATTCTTGTATATAGGGGCAGTATTATAGTAGTTATATTCTTCTATATAGGGGCAGTATTATAGTAGTTATATTCTTGTATATAGGAGCAGTATTATAGTAGTTATATTCTTGTAGATAGGGGACAGTATTATAGTAGTTATATTCTTGTATATAGGGGGCAGTATTATAGTAAAGTATAGTATTCCTAACTCCTCTAAGGAGAACATGCAAATGGAGGGTCACACAATTTAGAATTTTTTTTTCACGTAGTCTGTTTAAATGCATATTAAAAAAAATCTGTGCTCTATCCAAAGTACGATGCCAGCAAGAGACGGGAGAAGCCCTCTTAGTACTTACGGCACAAGTTTGAGAATATGCTGTACCACCCTTGAACCCTTAGGGTATGTTCACATGACAGCGTCCGTAACGGCCGAAATTACGGGGCTGTTTCCAGGAGAAAACAGCCCCGTCATTTCAGCCGTAACGGCATGTGCAGGCGCTTGAACGCCGCGTCCGGACGTAATTGGCGCTGCTTTTCATTGGAGTCAATGAATAACGGCTCCAATTACGCCCCAAGAAGTAACAGGTCACTTCTTTGATGCGGGCGTCTATTTACGCGCCGTCTTTTGACAGCGGCGCGTAAATATACGCCTCGTGTGAACAGACAAACGTCAGCCCATTGCTTTCAATGGGCAGATGTTTGTCAACGCATTCAAGCCGTAATTTCGGATGTAATTCGGGGGTTAATACGCCCGATTTACGTCCGTAATTAGTGTGTGTGAACATACCCTAAAGCTGAACATGGATGTCAGATTACCAATCACTTATTTAACGCCCCCCGCCTTTCGATTTATAGCAGCACTTTTATTTATAAGACATACTTTCCATTCCCCTTTAACCCCATGCTCTATATATATGTAGGTAGATCAAAACAATGGGAACCAGGTGGGATCCACTGTGAAAAAGTGACACCATCCAGGCGCAATACTTCCACGAGTCAGTCAAGTTTTCGGTAAAAGCTCATTTATTGTATATAAACAATAGAGCATAATAAAATGTACATAAAAAGGAGAGTCTCTTGAAATACAATGCGTTTCGGGGAAACAGAACCCCTTTATCAAGTAAGTATAAGACAATGCAATGTATACACTAGACACATGTGAAGTTCTTGATGCAGTGCCGGCGGGTCCTTCAGCCTCTTCTCCAGCCTCCCATGTATTTCTCACCTCTCATATATTATATAGATATTAATGCGCTCATCCTGGCCCTGAATGGAAGTGATTTTAAGAATTTTTATTTTTTTTCATTTAGTAGGTCCTGTTTTTTTTTTTCTAATGCCTTTACTGTGTTATTTAATATTATAGAAGTCTCCAACTGAGCCCTCAAGCCCTTAGGTGGCCCAAAGGCCCATCTTCGATATAAGTAGACACCAGTATTATAAATGGTACCTCATAGGTGGGGGCCTCAGTTACACATGGTAGGTGGTGGCCCGTTACAGATTTTGCATTGTGGCTTAGGATCTTCAAGTTACGTGCCTGAAGTTCATGTCAATCGTGACTGCAATTGTTTTTTAATAGAAACAGCTCTACGTGCAAATTTAGGATAAAAAAAAATAACTTGTTCCAATGAAACAGGACCCAAATACCATCAAAAATAATAACCCCCAAGTATTTCAGCTCCAGAAAAGCATAGGTTGCAGGCTAGCTGGCTGGTGGATACACATTAACGTCTCAGACCAAGCTAAGGGCCTTCAACCTTCTATGTTTTTTTCTTTATTTAGTTCAACATTGGAAATAAGAACCATTCAGATAACCCAAGCGTTTCAGCGAGGTTCACGTGAAAGATAACAAGTCTAGTGACAACCCTGCTCCATCCATCCAAGAAGACTTGCCATATCCCAGGAGAACATCAACAGAACATGTAAACAGCTCATCAGCATCGCCTTATAGGCAGACCCTGACGTCTTTAACCATCGAGTTACCCAAGTCTCAGTTCTTACGCTGAGAATCTATGTACATTATATTCTAAGTAACTTGGTGAAGAACTTTCCGCTTATATGGTGGCTCCATGGCGGCTCTGGACACTTTCCACCACCTAGCCATGCCTTTGATAGTCCTTGTGTTTGAGTGGGTATCTTCTGGGTATTCTGGTTTCTTCCCACGTTCTAAGGACATTGTGTTGGCTGGTTAACACCATGGTCTTGTAGGACAGGTATCAAGGGTTCAAAACTGGTCATGGTCACCATTGGCACAGCTCGATTATCCTCCTGGCGCTTGTATGGATTTTTACTCTGGTTTTTTCGTACACCTCAAAATTGTCCCTTGCCCAGTCTGTGTTCAGAGTTGTCCTCTTGAGTTGTCCTTCGCTGACCATTTAGCTATCTCTTGAATTCGGTGATGAGAACCGGTATTCTTCCATTACATCACCATACTTTTCATGAGCCTGAAAAATGGTTATGTCGAAATATAGGCAGATTAGGAAGGATTGGGATGTGGTTTGGAACGCATTGACCGGCTGTTTTTGTATTTTTCATGCTGTTAAAACTAAGAAGTGTTTTCATTGAGCTTAGGCTCTGTTTACATTTGCGTTGGAGGCTGAATCAAATTCCGTCAGATTTGACGAGCAGTATAGCTCTATTCTTCCCATCAAAATAACGAACACCACGACGGAACCTGACATACCCCATTCTAAGTCAGGGGTGCGTCGGACCCTGGCGGTATCAGTCGTACGACGGATTCGGATATACGCGTCATGGTTTCTGTTATACACACAGATTTGAACTGAGCCTAACTCTTGTCTCTTGCCATCAATTCCCTCCGACTTTGTTCCAGGCAGGGCTGGACAGGATCTACAAAGCAGTCAAAAATATCTATAAAGCCCCTGCTCCACGTTTTCCGACACATTACCCTGTTTTGTAAAAAATTGTGGAAGCTTCAGTGTCACATAGTCATTTATTAAATTTTTCCAACACTTTTGTGAATGGGGAGGTGATGGAAAAAACAGCAGGTCCGACTTGGCATGGTTTTGTGTCTCCTTCATATTTTTATTAACAAGGTGGGCACCATGATGTATGCGCGGAGAGTCCGGTCCTTTAATTGGACAACGTGCCAGTATTAATACATTTTAGTCAAAATGACTGAAAACTAAGCAGAGTTTAGAGCAGGTCGGAGATTGTCCCCATTGACTTCAATAAGAAACCCCAATAACCACACGAAAAACCACAATGGTGTTTATTACATGTGATAAGGCGACGAGGTTACCATAGAAACAGGTGATCCTGAACTACTAACTATATTATATACCATTCACATTATGAAATAACAGGGGTAATGTCTGCCATCTTATATCAGCAACAATGAGGAATATAGCCTTATCGTGAAACCAAGCGGCCATCTTATATGAGTGACAATGAGGAATATAGCCTTATAGTGAAACCAGGCGTCCATCTTATATGAGTGACAATGAGGAATATAGCCTTATAGTGAAATCAGGCGGCCATCTTATATGAGTGACAATGAGGAATATAGCCTTATAGTGAAATCAGGCGGCCATCTTATATGAGTGACAATGAGGAATATAGCCTTAGGCCTCATTCCCACGACAGGGTTTCCCGGCCGGGTGCCGGCCGTTCATAAATCGGCCGGCACCCGGCTGCATTAGGAATAATAGACCCCTAATGGGGCTATTCACACGACCGATTTTTTTGTCGGCCTGGAAAACCGGCCGTCAAAAAATAGGACATGCTCTATCTTCGGCCGGGTACCCGGCCGCCCGGCTCCCATAGAAGTCTATGGGGCCGGGTAATACACGGCCATCACCGGGATGCGCTGGCTCCCTTCCCCTGCTTGTTTTAAAAGCGCCCTGGCCCGGCGACACCTTCCATGGCGCCGCTAGCAGCTGCTGCGGCTGCTACTACTGTAGCGACGCCACTATAGCAGAGCAGGGAGGTATCTCCCCGCTCTGCTATGTGCTAGCCCCACTTTAGCTCCTTGAAGGAGCGGAATCCCCGTGTTTTCGGGGATTCCGCTCCTGGACAGAGCGCTTGATGTCTCTGTCCATATCTGGGCAGTGACATCAGGGGAAACTCCTGAAGCGGAATCCCCGAACACATGGGGATTCCGCTTCAGGAGTTGCCGCTGATGTCACTGTCCAGATCTGCCCGGCCCGGCACGGATGCAAAACTTTATGCAAACCGGCCGGGCAGAATGGCCGATTTTACCGGCCGGCACTCGGGCTCGGGCGCGACCCGGTCGTGTGAATCCCGCCTTATAGTGAAATCAGGCGGCCATCTTATATTAGTGACAATGAGGAATATAGCCTTATAGTGACACCAGGCGGCCATTTTATATCTATGTCAATGAGGAATAGAGCTGCACAGAGACGCCAGGCGGCCATAGGACACAGAATGTATGAAAACTAGGACAATGAACAATGATACAGATGGCAAACAATGAAAATTGTTCTTAAATTTCAGCTTCAGGGTGTAAACTGGGATCTGTTCTTACTTGCACTAGTTTTAAACACGAGTCCTGAAGTATCTACAGAGCAATTCCCTATCACAAAATGTCTGCCTCCTCCCTGTCATAAATATCTGACTGTTCCCTGTTACTAAATGGCTGCCTGTTACCTGTCATAAAATATCTGCCTGCTACCTGTCATAAAATGGTGGCTGTTCTCTATCACAAAATGTCTGCCTCCTCCCTGTCATAAAATATCTGACTGCTCTCTGTTACTAAATGGCAGCCTGTTACCTGTCATAAAATATCTGCCTGCTACCTGTCATAAAATGGTGCCTGCTACCTGTCATAAAATGGTGCCTGCTACCTGTCATAAAATGGTGCCTGCTACCTGTCATAAAATGGTGCCTGCTACCTGTCATAAAATGGTGCCTGCTACCTGTCATAAAATGAAGCTTGATACCTGTCATAAAATATCTGACTTTTCTGTCACAGAATGGCTGCCTGTTTCCTGTCACAAAATGGCTGCCTGTTCCTTTTCATAAAATGGCGCCTGCTTCCTGTCATAAAATATCGGACTGCTCCCTGTCACAAAATGGCTGCCTGTTCCCTTTCACTAAATGGTGGCTATTCCCTGTCATAAAATGGCGGCCAGCTCCCTGTCATAAAATGGCGGCCTGCTCCCTGTCATAAAATATCTGACTGCTTCATGTCACAAAATGGGTGCCTGTTCCCGGTCACAAAATGGCTGCCATTTTCCTGGGTATAGGAGGTCTCTGGTGTTGTAAAGAATGCTGGGACATGTAGTTCTGTTGTCCTATTTCCTGCACAAATAACATACTGGTACATTGTCACCCCTAGGAGATATTATTACCTGATATCAGCACGCTCCATCTTCCTTCTTCCTCCTTCTTATCCAGGGATCCTCATGTTTGGACAGTTCAGTCTCCTTCTACTACAACAAGCTCCATGGGCAGGACAAAAATAACTATCCAGGGGTTTCTGGCTCTGCAAACGTCTGTATCAGTGCAGGACAAGCATTGTCGCATGTATGGTTGTCCTGGAGGCTTAGGCCTCCTGCAGATGGCGGTAGCTGTGTGCACAGTCTGTGATTACGGCACTGACGGGCCGCGGAGTGTCATCACGGACCGCGCACACACTAGATGTGTATTCATTTCAATGAGCCTATAACGCAAATGCGGACCGTATAATGACATGTTTTGGTTTTTTTTGCGGTCCGGTCTGCACGGACTGTGGAAACCACGGTCGTGTGCATTGGCCCATAGGAAAGCATGTGTTCTATACTATAAGGCCCCAAAACTACGGACGTGTGCCTGAAGTCTTGGAAAGTTAGAAACTATCTCAGCCCATTCTGCCGGGACAGCCAGAAATTACCAACCATCCATATTGGCTCCCATGGAGCTGCTTTTCCTGTCACACAGTCACCCATAGGCCCTTTTTGAGCTCTCCCTGGGAGTCAATCACAGTGGAATAGACTTTTGGCTAGCTACGATATAAAGATTTTTTTATAACGTCGCTGGGCCGGCTGAGCATGGCAATTTTATTAATTTTTTATGATACTATGTGTTCACCTTTAGGGTATGTGCACACACAAAATAAAAAACGTCTGAAAATACAGAGCTGTTTTCAAGGGAAAACAGTTCCTGATTTTCAGACGTTTTTTAAGCCACTCACGATTTTCGCTGCGTTTTTTACGGCCGTTTTTGGAGCTGTTTTTCTATAGAGTCTATAAAAAACGGCTCAAAAAACATCTGAAGAAGTGACATGCACTTCTTTTTCGCGGCCGTTTTTTTACGCGGCCGTTTTTCAAAAAGGCTGCGTAAGAAAACGGCCCATCGCAACAGAACGCCGTTTTCCCTTTGAAATCAATGGGCAGATGTTTGGAGACGTTCTGCTTCCGATTTTTCGGCTGTTTTTCGGCCGTTTGCGCCACGAAAAATGGACGAATATAAGCCGTGTGAACATACCCTTACACATGTGTTTGTCATTGGGGTTTGGTGCCCTAATAGGTATTCATCCTGGGAGTATAAGGTGTTTGTGTAGGTTGTAACCTCTTGTGGTTTAACCAAACATAGGCGTTGAACTCCGGCCAGTGGCGTAACTACAGCCGTATCAGCCGTAGCGGCTGCTACGGGGCCCGCGGCATGAGGGGGCCCGTGTCGCCCGCCGGCACGGGCCCCCACCATGGCCGGAGGCTCCGCTAGCAGCCGCTATGGCTGCTACAGCGCGACGCCACTGAACACTACGGCAGAGCAGGGAGGTATCTCCCTGCTCTGCCATTAAACAAAAGACATGTATCCCCTATCCACAGGATATCCACAGGATAGGGGATACATGTGTGATCGCTGGCATTGATAGGGAGAACGGGGGACTGAAAGTCCCCTGAAGTTCTCCATCACAAACCTCGGACTTCCGGGGTCTGTGTCGGCAGCTCCCTAGAAATGAATGGAGCGCCGGTCGCGCTTGTGCGCATGCGTGACCAGCGCTCCTTTCATTTTTATTGAGCTGCGCAGACGCCGGAAGTCAGAGGTTAGTCATGGAGAACTTCGGGGGACTTTCGGTCCCCCCGTTCTCCCTATCGCTGCCAGCGATCACACATGTAGGGGATACATGTCTTTTGTAGGACACACTGTAGGTCGCATTTTTTTGGGGACGCTGTATGGCGTTCCCTACAGGGGGAGGGGCTGTATGGCGTTCCCTACAGGGGGGGCTGTATGGCGTTCCCTACAGGGGGGCTGTATGGCGTTCCCTACAGGGGGGGCTGTATGGCGTTCCCTACAGGGGGGGCTGTATGGCGTTCCCTACAGGGGGGCTGTATGGCGTTCCCTACAGGGGGGGGGCTGTATGGCGTTCCCTACAGGGGGGGCTGTATGGTGCTCCCTACAGGGGGGCTGTATGGCGTTTCCTACAGGGGGGGCTGTATGGCGTTCCCTACAGGGGGGGGCTGTATGGCGTTCCCTACAGGGGGGGCTGTATGGCGTTCCCTACAGGGGGGCTGTATGGCATTCCCTACATGGGGGGGCTGTATGGCATTCCCTACAGGGGGTGGCTGTATGGCGTTCTCTACAGTGGGGGCTGTATGGCGTTCCCTACAGGGCGGGCTCTATGGCGTTCTCTACAGTGGGGGCTGTATGGCGTTAGCGCCATACAGCCCCCTCTGTAGATAGCGCCATACAGCCCCCTCTGTAGATAGCGCCATACAGCCCCCTCAGTAGATAGCGCCATACAGACCCCTCTGTAGATAGCGCCATACAGCCCCCTCAGTAGATAGCGCCATACAGCCCCCTCAGTAGATAGCGCCATACAGCCCCCTCTGTAGATAGCGCCATACAGCCCCCTCTGTAGATAGCGCCATACAGCCCCCTCTGTAGATAGCGCCATACAGTTCCCCCTGTAGATAACGCCATACAGCCCCCCTGTAGATAGCGCCATACAGCCCCCTCTGTAGATAGCGCCATACAGCCCCCTCTGTAGATAGCGCCATACAGCCCCCCCTGTAGATAACGCCAGACATCCCCCTGTAGATAACCCCATACAGCCCCCCCTGTAGATAACGCCAGACATCCCCCCCTGTAGATAACCCCATACAGACCCCCTGTAGATAACACCATACAGCCCCCTCTGTAGATATCTTCAAAGGGGGCTGTATGGCGTTAGCGCCATACAGCCCCCTCTGTAGATAGCGCCATACAGCCCCCTCTGTAGATATCTACAGAGGGGGCTGTATGTCGTTATCTACAGGGAGGACCGTATGGCGTTATCTACAGGGGGCTGTATGGCGTTATCTACAGAGGGGGCTGTATGGCGCTATCTACAGAGGGGACTGTATGGCGCTATCTACAGAGGGGACTGTATGGCGCTATCTACAGAGGGGGCTGTATGGCGTTCTCTACATAGGGGGCTGTATGGCGTTCTCTACAGTGGGGGCTGTATGGCGCTATCTACAGGGGGGGCTGTATGGCGTTATCGACAGGGGGGGCTGTATGGCGTTATCTACAGGGGGGCTATATGGCGTTATCTACAGGGGGGGGCTGTAAAAAAGGCACTATCTACAAGGGGGGGGGGGTTGTGTGACCCCCAGGGGAGGGGGCCCCAGTCAAAAGTTTGCTATGGGGCCCAGTCTTTCCTAGTTACGCCCCTGACTCCAGCGGATGCATTGGGTGGCAATATAAACAGATGCCAGTCTCCCAAAGTTTCCGGAAGTGGAGGGCCTCCCAAGGGTTGAGGAATAGGTCAGGGGCCCTTCTACTTTAGGAGAGGGCTCGCGATCGACCATATTCTTTGTGACGAAAGTCCAATATGTAACAGTATGAAGATGTAAGGCTGTAAAGGGTGGTTCAATAATGACATCAGTAAGACAGGAAGTAGCTTGCTTCTCCTCCTACTTGGGTTTCAGTACAAATCAATACAGCCTGGGACACAAGGGTATCTAAAAACAAGGTTGTGGGATTTCTTACCAACATATGTAGCAGTTTTATTGTATGTTCTGTATGTATACCCCCGAACAATGTTTGTTTGAACCCTCTTATGTATAAGGTTGACTCCATGGGGGTCATGTATGAATTTTGTCACAAGTCACTGCAATCCAGCCGAAAATTATAGGATCTGAGGAAAACTATTTATAATTTTACATGGAACTGCCGACACTCGGGGAAAAACGGCTTGGATACAATAGAGATAGGATTGTATATATATAATGCACATTGACCCGGAAGGGGTTAAAGAGTTGTGGGAAGATTCCGGCTCCGAGATGCCTTAATTATGAATACAGGATGCAAATTATAGAGGAGGGAAATTTTTGAATTACTATGGTAACCTTGCGGTTCCAGTAGGGATCCCCCTTGTGAAGGGACGGACCTTATGCTCCGTTTTTTTCTGTAATTCGAGCGACTTTGGTCTTTTTTGTACATATCAATTGCTCGAATATTCCGTTATTTGAGGTCTGATCGATTTATGAACCCCAGATTCAGTGCAGTGAGTATATATTTATGGCCTGATGAAGACGCATGTCCTGCGTCGAAACGCGTAGCCTGTAATTCATGTCATTTAATAAATAAGTCATTTATAGCAGATTCTAGCATATTTCGTTCCTTTTTTCCTTCCTCTTTACTTCAGATTCAGTGCATGACGTGGTCCGATCTTAAACAAAAATGTAAAAAAAATGTAAAAAATATAATAGAATTCAATTAAATTTCAGATCGAGACCTCGTTTAGACTTTATCAGGTTGCATGTAAATCACATGACTAGACTCTACTACAGGAAATTGCGCAACACAAATCGCCTTGTAGCCCTTCTGTTAGGGAAGAGATTACGGTGTATTCACACTGCGCGTTTTTGACGCGGTTTTGGAATGCGTTTTTGCTGTGCGTCCGAAAATCACACCGAAAAACGCATGTATTTTTAGCGCAATTTGCAAAATCGGGGCAAATCGCGGTTAAAGCGCGGCACAAGTGTGAATATACCCTTACAGGGCTTAAGAAGACCCCCTCCTTTTGATGGAAACACCTCATGTGTTAATGTGTTTCTGATGTCATGGGTGAAGGTTCTGGATAAGGGCGGGTTCACACATGGCGGAATTCCACTTAAATTCCGCTGCGGACACTCCGCAGCGTTAATCCGCAGCGGAGCCGTTTCTCCATTGACTTTCACTTTAAATTAGCAGTGTTCGTTTACACGATGCGTACAATTCCGCTGCGGAGCATAGGCTGCGGAGCGGAATTTGGTGTCCGCAGCATGCTCTGTCTGTTGCGGAGCAGTGGCGGACTCATGGCGGAATTTCTCCATTGACTTCAATGGAGATTCTAAGTTCCGCAATGAAGTCCGCAGCTGTCATGCACATGTTATGTGTGCTGCGGATACGTCTTGCTTTTTTAACTTGACATTTCTTCATTCTGGCTGGACCTATGTATTTCTAGGTCTACAGCCAGACTGAGGAAGTCAATGGGGCTCCCGTAATGACGGGAGCGTTGCTAGGAGACGTCTGTAAATAGTCACTGTCCAGGGTGCTGAAAGAGTTAAGCGATTGGCAGTAACTGTTTCTGCACCCGGGACAGTGACTACCGATCCCAATATACATGTATCTGTAAAAAAACATATAAGTTCATACTTACCGAGAACTCCCTGCGTCTGTCTCCAGTCCGGCCTCCCAGGATGACGTTTCAGTGTAAGTGACGGCTGCAGCCAATCACAGGCCAAGCACAGGCTGCAGCGGTCACATGGACTGGCGCGTCATCCAGGGAGGTCGGGCTGGATGCCGAAAGAGGGACGCGTCACCAAGACAACGGCCGGTAAGTATGAAAATCGTTTCCTTTCACTAGGGAAAGTGCTGTCCCTTCTCTCTATCCTGCACTGATAGGGAGAAGGGAAGCACTTTTCCCGCAGTCCGCAGCAGCTAGTCCGCATCAATGTACTGCACATTTTGTGCAGATCCGCTGCAGAATCTGCAACGCAGATTCTGTGCGGCATCGATGCGGACAGTTGCGGAGGAATTCCGCCATGTGTGGTCATGCCCTAAAAGGGGTCTGTGGTGCCGTTTCTTGCTCGGAAATCTTCAGTTTTCTCGGCCTTTACTCATGAAATGCACATGCGCAACACATTTTTTTGCATGGGAAAACTAGTAGCCTCCATTAGAGACAAACACACTGCCCCACATTAGATGTCCAAGCCACATTACTGCCATTCCAATGACATGACAGTCACAGTGCCCCCATAACAGTGACATCTACACTGTCCCCCCCATAACAGTGACATCCACAGTGCCCCCATAAGAGTGACAGTTACAGTGCCCCATACAGGGACAGTTACTGGGTCTTCATAACAATAACAGTTACAGTCCATCCAGAACAGTGACATCCACAGTGTCCCCTTAACAATGACAGCCACGGTGCCTTCATAACAATGACAGTCACAGTTTCCACTATAACAATGACATTCACAGTGCTGCCATAAGCATGACTGTCATGGTGCCCCCATAGCCATTACAATTACAGTGTGCACATAACCGTAACATCCACAGTGCCCCCATAACAATGACTTTCACAGTCACGTCTAGCTAGATGCCCCAAATTTATTATACAGCGTGCGCCAGTATGAAAAATTTGGCGCACTTTCTGCCTGTCTGGTTTCGTTTTCTCCTGTCTCCTTTAGAATAAGCCATCGATATCTAAATCGGTGGTGGTCCAACACCCGGCCCCCCCACCAAATTGTGCATGCCCTTTATTGTTTACTCAAGCATAGCGCCGCATATTTGGTTGTGTCAGGCACTGCAGCCGATTTAAGTGACTGTGCTGCAGTACCTGACATAGCCACAACCAAATATATGGCGCTGTGTTTGAGTAAACAATGGAGCGGACTCGACACTTGCTGGTGCGCCAAGGCCCCTTCATGCAGCTGAGGAGTCGGAGACCCACCGATCCTATATTGAAGACCTGTACGGAGTCCTGGAAAACCCTTTAGCCAGATTTGATGTTCGGGACTTCTCGAAAAGCTAGCAGCTATATATTGGGTCACTCGGTCACAGATGTAACTAAGAAAGGGTTAAACAGGGACTAAAGGGAAGAAGGCAATGATCAATTACCATTACTGTTCTCTGACAGCTGCCGAAGCGGCGGCCATATTTTACCCATCAGCCACCAGGAAACAGATTTACTCCTCAAATAAACAAACAGAAAAATAATGAATGAGAGGACGGTATTATTATGTGTTATTAAGCCCCCGATCCCACGTGTAAATCTGACACCGGAATCGTTGTTTATTTATCACACGAGTGACAGAACACAAGAGGGGACATTACGCGGCGCCATTGTTCGAATTCAACCACAAATTACCGGTGACCGTGCCTACCAAGTGTCAAAATACCTCAATTTACAAGTCGTTTCATTCATTTTATTACAAAGACGATCCCAGAAGGCGAAAAAAAAAATATTTTACCTCAGAGGAAAGATCTTGTGTAGCGAGAATTTTTTTTTTTGTGCGACATGAGCAAAAAGCGGGAAAAAAAAAAGTACTTTTGTTTCTCACAATAAAGCCTGGAAATTAGCATTGAAATCGGCCCGATGTATTTCCTCTGTGAATGAAGCCCTTAATGTTTACTTACCCGTAATTACTGATTCTTTATATCATTTTGGTTTATTGTCATGGAAACTCGGCCACAATTTCCTACTCATGTTAATTGCGTAGTTCAGTGGTTTAATCACCGGCTTTTCACTTTGGGTTCTGTGTCCCGCTACCTAAGTGATTGTGTTTTACTAAGGGACAAGCGAACCGCTATTCGACTGAGGGGCAAATGATTGATAGAAGTTTAGTTATTAAACCGCCGCTAACCCTCAAACACCCACTTTATAAATAAACGGGCCTAAAAAAAAAAAAAGACCCTTCTGGCTCCGGACAAGTGGAAACCTGCAGGTGACTGGTGAAAAGTAAAAAGCTTCGCGATTTTTCTATTGGGCTGTCAATCACCTATGTCAGGGCGCCCCCTACCATTTTGTTTTCAAGAAAACTTAGCAAAGTGAGAACGGAAGTTAACCCCGTGGAGACGCCATTTTTTGTGGTTTTTTCACATTCCTTTTACCCTCCCGCTTCCCAAAGGCCATAACATTTATTTTTTTTCCCGTATGAGGGCTTGTTTTTTGAGGGACAAGTTGTAGCATTTAACGTACCATATAATGTACTGGAAAACGGCATAACAAAATATGTGTGGGGTGAAATAGGCAAAAAAAAAATATTTGTTAAAGAAAAAAAAAAATTTTCGCCATATTTTGAAAGTCATGATTTTTCACAATGGAGCGGTGGGAGGGCTTGTTTTTTTGCGGGGCCAGCTGCGGTTTTTATTTGTACCATTTTTGGGTGCTTTTTGATCACTTTTTATTCCATTTTTTGGGGGAGCTGAGTTGACAAAAAAACAGCCATTTGGGCATTTATTTTTTTTACAGCGTCTACCCTGCGGGTTAAATAATGTTATATTAGAATATTTCAGACTTTTAAGGACGCAGTGATATCAGTTACGTTACGTTTTTGTTTTTTTTACATTATTTGCATTTATTTTTTTTAACTTTTTATATTTTTTTAAACATTAAAAAAAAACTTTATTTAAACGTGTTTTACTTTTTTATTAGTTCCCGTAGGGGACTTGAACCAGCGATTGTTGGATCGCTTGCACAACCTGCTGTGATATCAATGTATTGGAGTACATTGTGTTTTAACCCTCTGGCTTAAAACTAGCGCAAAGATGGCAGACTTGGGGGCCTTCATTAGGTCCCCAGGTCTAATGATGGCAGCCCCCCTCGTTTTGGCAGCTTAGATGCCGCGGAAACTATTGACCTCTGCATTTAAGGGGATAAATGGGCAGAATCAGAGTTATCTCTGATTTCGCCCTTTGCAGTGAGATGTTGGCTAAAACATTTAGCCGACACTCGCTCTGTACGAGCCCGCGAGCCTGCTCCATATTTCCCTTTGGCGGCTGCCACGTACATGCACATGGCATGTCAACAAGTGGTCAAAGAAGATTTTCGGCTTGCGATCAATCCATGTGATTTGTACTTATTCCTAATTACAATTATCTGATTATTACATTTTCCAAATTATTGTAAAAATTATAAAAAAATTTGAAACAATTTCTGCGATCACACCAATCACGAATTACTAGTCACCCCTAAGAGTTTGTTTTATCTTCCATGGACTCCAGAACATTCCGGAACATCAGACAATTCTGGACTAAAGCAGACTTTTTGTACTATAGCATGGGAATACTATAGTGGACTAATGGAATTCTACTCTTCTTCGTCTACCCCATAATTCATGCATTATCTATAGTGCGTGTACCAGATGACATCTATGGTGACAATTCATTTGTTTGTGCCATATGGAAATCTGCTACATCTGTTGGGAATTTCATGTTCGAATTTTTTTCTCTGCAGATGGTAGAAATATAGAACTGTGCTGTATCTTGGGCCATTCGCACCAAGCCAAAATCCTGGACAAACCGATAAAATCACAATCTAAGTTTAGAAGCCTACTTTAAGAATTCGCCTGGTTATGAATTGTAAAAAAAAATACAAAATTACCGTCTTAAATAAGATTTATCACAATTTTTACAAAATTAGTTTTTTTTAATTCAATGCTATGTTTGATAGAGTAATAAAGCCAGTCAATATTTTTTAATAAAATTTTTGAATTTTTTTAATTCCGTATGGAATTTCTATTTGATTCTGTATAGTATATCTGGCCTTTGTTTTTTTCTTCGTACACTCTATGTTACATTTAGATGTAATTCCTTTTTATACTGGAACCCCATAAACCTTATAACCGATCCCGAACCCGAAATGGATAGACTCTACATCGTCCGTAAAATTGTGAAATGCACGTATCACCCTTTCAATAATGGGTATAATAGTCACTTAGATAAGAGATATTCAAATTGAAATTCTCAGATATGGGTGGCCCTCCATGTTAAACAATTACGGCCCTTTTTGATTCAAAAATGAGCACCACAAAATCTGAATTTTTTGACCCGAGACCACCGTAACCGGTAATCACCAAGAACTCTTACAAGAGGTGAACCCGATGTTTATTCTTTCATGTATAATTTCTATAGTATATACAAGTGGCCTTCTTCAAAACTCGATAAAGCTTTCAAGAAAATTCCTTGATCATGACGTAGCTGTTGTTAGTTGGAAGTTTCTATAAAGGCACAAGCACTAGACCCCTTCCGTAATAAAAACCTAGCTGTCAGTCTGGGCAAGTCCGTGAAAAGATGAATTGTTTAAGGTCAGACACAAATAAAATTTAAATAAAAAGAGCTGGGGAATGAGATGTTGGGGGCCGACAGAGGGGGATTGATGGAGTTAGGGGAAACAGAAGCTCAGCACAGTTAAAATTCCGACAGAGGACTGAAGCGGCTGTCTAGACTCCCATTCATCCGTTGGCCCCCTGATTGTCCAAAGGCCACTATTGTCTTAATTAGCCATCTCTGCCACTAGGACGTAGACCGTTCCTTCACCACAATACCACAGAAAACAGACCCAGACATCCACCCCAAGCCAAAAACGTGCTCCAAGAACCCAAGAGGATCTGAGGTCTTGTTCGGAGGCATGAGAAAATGAGTGTGGCCTTAGGAAAATAAAAAAGGATTAGCAAAAATGTGTAGAGTCAAATAAAGGGCTACCGGAGCAAATAGTTTGACTCCGTCAAATTGCCTTGTAATTACCAAGAAAATGGAGTTTTGACGACCATCGGTGACACGTTAGTCGTTCTAGTTAGTGCTTTATTTGCTAAATTATTCATCAAGTGCCTCTTTTTTTAATTAAATTTTTGAAGGGAAAGCAGTCACCACTGTGTTCAGATAATTTATGTTGATCTGTTTTCTATTGAGCTTAATAATACAACTCTTTTTTTTTCAGTTCTATTTATCTGCGAGCCTATGGTTTGGTAAAGGCCAGTAAAAAAACAAAAATTTATGTTCAATTCTCAAAAATATTTTTGAAATTACTTATACCGATACCATCCATGTGGTCAAAATTCTGAGATAATTATCTCGAGTATCTGTTGATAAGGTTTATTTATTGTACTATTGTATTTCAAGATTTTTGCTGCTTTTTTTCACTTTAAGGCAACAGATACCCACACACCAAAAAAAAATTAAAATTGGATTCATTATTTAAAAAAAAAAAATCCACATCCGTGTTGAAGATTGATATTACCACATATCTGAGCATGTAAGTCCTAAGCTCTCATAAGTGATGGTTCTCTCGGCTAATGCATTTATCTGAGGTACCAATTTTTGGGGGATACTAATGTAGAGAAATTAATTAAAGCTGAAATTCTCATACAAATTCATAGTAGTTTTGTTTTAACCTTGGTGCCAGATGTGTCCTTGAAGTACTCACCAACATAAAGGATTTCTAGTTTCTATCATTAATGAGAACTAGATATATTTTTTTTATATCTTTTTAAAAATATTGATACCATATGATTGCTTAATATTCCGCAAATTTTTCCTCGTCTACAAAAAAGAAGAAAATTGCAGAAATATTTGCAATTTGGGAGTGGGGGGGGGGGGGTTACCGTTTAAAAATGTTTTTGCTTTTTTGTTATCTTACCCTATATTTTTGAAAAGTTGGCCTACCAATTTATATATTATTCATTAATATGGCAATTGAGGAATTTAAAATATTTGTTGAATAATGATTAAAACTGGTATAAAGGGCAAATTAGACATCCAAACCCAATGACAATGAATGAGTTAAAATGTTGAGTGTAAAAATCATGATATATCTTCAGCCAAATTGACATTATCTCCAAATCTGTTCTCAGATTTTATAAGGACTCCTAGTTGTATAGCGCAGCAATATGGCACCTTTTGGGCCTTGAATGCTCTATTTTCCTGCGGCATTTTCCTCTATATCTCCATACTAAAGCGCTATATGGAGGCACCATAGTGCGGAGCCTCTGTATAACTGACTGTATGAATTATGGGACATAACTCCATCAGTATTCTTTACAAAAAGTTAAGATATAGCTAGACTGAGAATCTAAAAATTTACTAAGGGCTCGTGCACATTTGCTGTAATAGGGCTTCAATAAAGATGAATGAGCCCTCAATTGTACAACCGTATGGTTCAGATTTCATACGGAGGCATACAGAGTTCTTTTTCTGTCAGATTCCATACGAATCCAGAAAAAAGGAATATCACACACAAAGTTTGATGCAGCCTGTACAGACTCCATGTTTTGCCATACAGTCTCCATGCTTTGCCGTACAGGCTGCATGATTTGCCGTACAGGCTCCATGCTCTGGCGTACAGGCTCCGTGCTCTGCCGAACAGGATCTGTGTTTTGCTGGACAGGCTCCTTGCTTTGCTGTACAGGCTCTGTGCTTTTCCGTACAGGTTCCATGCTTTGCTATACTGGCTCAGTGTTTTGCTGTACAGGCTCTGTGCTCTGACGTACAGGCTGGGTGTTTTGCTGTACAGGCTCCATGCTTTGCCATACAGGCTTCGTGCTACGCTGTACCAGCTCTGTGGTTTGCCGTACAGGCTCCGTGCTCTGCCGTATAAACTTTGTGCCAGTCTACATGAACCCTAACAGAAACGTCACACGCTCTGTGTTTTGCCATACATGCTCCGTGCTTTGCCGTACAGGCTCCATGCTTTGCCATACAGGCTCAGTGGTTTGCTGTACAGGGTCTTTGCTCTGCCGTACAGGCTGGGTGTTTTCCCATACAAGCTCCATGCTTTGCCATATAGGTTCAGTGGTTTGCTGTACAGGGTCTGTGCTCTGCTGTACAGGCTGGGTGTTTTCCCATACAAGCTCCATGCTTTGCCATACAGGTTCAGTGGTTTGCTGTACAGGCTCTGTGCTCTGCCGTACAGGCTGGGTGTTTTGCTGTACAGGCTCCATGCTTTGCCATACAAGCTCCTTGCTATGCCGTACCAGCTCTGTGGTTTGCCATACAGGCTCCACGCTCTGCCGTATAGATTTTGCGCCAGTCTACATGAGTCGTAACAAAAACGTCACTTGATCTTGTTCCTACAATTCAAGGGTATATACAGTATTATCCTGAACCACAGTCAGAAGAATGCAAAAGTATAAAACCAGTGGGACTGGACCATCAATCTAGGACTAGGAAAATATTCAAAAAAGAATGACAGATTATTGGAATATTGTGAGAATGTACATTCACGTTCAACGAAAAATCATACTATGACTGTACAAGTTTTTTTGTTTTTTTAAAGGCAAAGCCCTGAGTAGCCCCCAACCGAATATTGTCCTCACTCTTACTTGCATTGAGCTGGTTATTTCTAAAATTTGATTGGTTGCTATGGTTTACAAAACATTTTTTTTTTCTATTGCCAATTATATCCTTGGCAAAGACTTATGATATCACTGTCATTACTCTGTCATAGGCTTGGCCAGACCACCAGTATTTTCCTTTGAAAGTCCAGCCGTATCCTCCTGAGTTATATCCACAGTCTAATCACTTTGGATGGTTAACAAACCCCAGGAGCTATCAATCAAACGAGCTTCCAGTGGTGTTGACATCAGGACGAGACACAGTCATAGTCATCATTGTGAGTTAGCAAGTGTCAAGCTGTGAGGTTTGTGTGAATAATTGAATGAGAAAATTTTTCTGCTATGGTTATATATGACTCTCTGGGGAAAACCCACCTCTCCTTGTAGGACCTTATTGGAAGCCATACTGGTCTTTCCTCTACAGAGGTCCATCTGCTATCTGTCTCATAGACACCTGTCAACAAGATGACCTCTTCTTTTACGTGTTTTATCGCTATCCATATTAGCTCACTCGCTGTCTCGGAAGCATGGGGTGGCTTTGTATAGCCAACGCTCTGTAGACAATACAAAGGTTATCTCCCATGTTTTTCCGTGGCAGGACGATAACAAGAGATGAAAGTATTTAAAGCCATGTTATGCCATCCCTTGAAGGTCCCAAGACTTTTTCTCATGACCAAAGGCTAGACAGAAAACTTGACCAGTAGGACCACTGAAAATTGGGTGAGCGTTCTCTTGTGTTGCTGACAATTCCCCAATATAATGTTGCTCAAATTTCTTCCTTTATGAGCGTGAGAATTTCTGGTGATAGGAGAGAGCAAAAACATAGAAATTCCCCAACGCTGGTTTCCTGGTCCCATTAATAGTTCATGAAGCCTGTATTTGGAGAGACCAAAGGCCCCATCTTGATGGCCATTGGCCCATTAAAACATCTCTTCTGACATAATGGATACCTATAGTCTCCAGATGGTGCTACCCTTGATCTCGATCATAAAATAGAGCAACTTTTTAGAAAACAAAAATTTTATCCAAAAAAATATGCAATTTGGGAAATGTTCTCCCATTGTTGATACGTGGCATGATAGTAACCAGAATGGCTAGTGATTAAAATGTTTATACATTTATTCCATCTTTCAAAAATTATTCTGTAGACACCATGGACTCATGGCCTTATAATCAGTTGTGCTGGTTATACTGGACACATTTTTAGGATGCTTCTTGCAGGCTAAATACAGTTTGCACTATAGGAATGAGGTTTGTGATCCATGCTCTGCCTCCTTAGAAAGCATGGACCAAACAGAGTCCCGTGAGTAATTAAGTGGTGTTTATTATCTAAAAATTAGTCCCTTTGTTTGCATTTCCTAACACTTTCTTCTTGTAAAAGTGACTGGTGGGTTTACTCTACTTTACACAACAATAGACTGAGGAAAAATGTCTTGGACTAAAGAAATTTAGTATTCTATCAATGTATTCCACATAGGAATTTGTTTTTATTTTTGAAAACTTTTTTAATTCCCCATCAAAAAATTGAAACTTTTTGATTTCCCAATTTTTGGACAATGAGTGAAATATTAAAGGAAATGTACAAAATTGGGCCACAGTTAAGTGACAGCTACGCTTGTGTAACCTAAGCAGCTAATATAGCTGTGTCACAGTACAAATTTTGCGGGGTTCTGCATATCTACATGGGAGATGCACTTCAGTGAATGGGGCAGCACAGCCTGAATTGCATTAAAGTCATCACATTTTTGTACAAATTTGTTCATTTTTGTAAAAATTTGTTCATTTTTGTAAAAAAAAAATCCTGTGTAAGACAGAGGAATGCAATTGTAAGGGACCGTGCACTGGGTGCCGTTTTAGATTTGCTTTCGATTCACCCCTTATGTCATATTTTACCATGGGTCCTGATGATTGGAATTGTTTTTGAAAAAAAAAAACAGTGCACAAACATGAACATAGTTGCGCGTTCCTACGTCATTCATGTTAAATTCCACAGGGAACTATCGCCTGGCAGCCTCCTAGTGGTAAACGTCTGCTTCCTATGCAGTCCCACTTATTTATGGCACATAAATTTGTAGTTTTATATTGGTGGCTCAGACATGACTCTTGGCATCAGCTGGGACTTGCATTTTCTCCAAGAGCTGGTAATTATTAGCATCACATTTCACATGTGCTCCAGATACATCCAAACTGGTACATGCAGATATGTCCTTTTTAAGGGACATTTGACTGGTGTTTAGAAATTTTTTGGGTTCAAAGTGGATGACGTAAAGCAGCACAGAATATTTCAGCAGACAGCTAGCTGATATTCCACCATCAGGTATTGGAATAATTAATTAAATCAGTTTTTAGGGTCTGGAGATGCATTGGAGACCACTGGTTAGTCTCCAGTAACAGCTGCAAAAAGGAGTCCCTATGGGCATTACGGGCCCTTGCGTACAAAACAATTGTTAGACCTCTCATTCGCCACGGTTTACACTTCACACCACCTAATGTACTATGCTGGAAAGTTTTGTTAAATTTATATGTCCCAAAAAGAGCCTGTCAAGGCACCAGGGGATGTAAAAATAGGGTGAAGCAGAGGTGTAACTTCAATCTGCTCCCCAAATGTGTACCCAGGCCTCCCAACTGTCATACACCAATAATAGTACTGCTGTATTCTTACGGGACAGAGGGTTTCTGGGCCCACTCAGATACCTGGGTGAACTGCAACCTTTGCAACCCCTAGAATTACACCCAAGGGGTGAGGCCGTTTTACCCCACCCCAGCCTATATCAGGACGGACTACGTTCTCCTTGTGCAGGCTTAACCCCCTCATTACTTAGACCTCCGCAGTCACGGGAATTACACTTATGTAGTGCAGTGGCCATCAATTTTTTTGAGAGATGTTATCAGAATTTTTTAGTTTTGCCTAGAGTTGCCCTTTAATACGGAACATTCCTTGCAAATTTGGATGCGATATCATGGCGTCACTTAGCAACTTGAGCTCATTGTAAGGACTGCATCCCAGCGTCACCAACAGGACCGCTACGTTTTTGGAAAGGAAGGTGTTAATACAATGGGAGGAATGTCTTGCATGACAGCGCTATGAAATATGTCAGCTCTATGAAGACCCCCCCTCCGGTATAGCCAGAGAGAATTTTTGCTGTGTGTTGGCGAGAGCTCCACTGCATGTTGAAGATTTTCAAACCAGTCACATTAAATCTTCTTTTCAAAGGATTTTTTTTTTTCCTCTCTGGATGGCGGTGGGCCGGCCAGGGCTTGGTACGGAGAGGATGAAATTGCAAATCACAGGCATGTGATCAGATTAGAGACTCAATCTCATGTTTAAGGGGCAAAAAATCCCTGTTTTTAAACAAGGGGCTTATAACTGCAGTCTTAAGGCTGATACTCATTCAGAATTCTAAAATATACGTACCCCCCCCCCCGTATACTTTTATTTACTTTGCATATCCCCTCTAATGCCTGCAAGACTTTGCAATAATCTTCACACCCTTCTGAGTGTATACATTTATATATGTATAGACTAAACCGAGCCACCCCACAGTGTTCTGTCCTATCTGGGTAACTTTTTGTGAGAACTTTTTGAATTTTTTACAAAAATTTCTCTATCCTAAAAACCCTGTCAAAGTAATTTTTTTAAAAATTACATTTATGGTGCTACTTCCCTGTGATTAAAGCCCCTTGATTTAAAGGTACAATGTCTGACCATGGCTAGTATGTGGTTAAAAAAATAAATCCAATAGAGAAGTCTCTTCTGCCTCCAAGTTTTTCCTATTGTCCACAGCAGAATATTAAAAGATGTCCCTACTTCTCATCAGTGCTGACTAGCTGCGGCCCTATTGCCAAGAGAAATCCTGGAGCCAAAAGTTCTGATGATGTCATCAACCATATTCTCCGCCATCAATTCTACAGAAAGCGGGTGACTATGCAGGTCTCTGGAACATGAGGATCCAGTTAAATTTTTTTCAAGGTGCCCATTCCTAGCAAATGGCCTAAATTTATTCTGACCTAGGAAGCAAAGCCCTCACGAAAAATTTTCTAACGCAATTTAATCAAAATTTTTTCGAAGTGTATTCCCTAGTTTCATTCGTTTTTAACGTGCCACTTGTCAGAAGATACCATTGGTGGGTGGAGGGGGGGGGGGGGGTCTGGAAGCTATGACCCGCATGGTGATGTGATTCAAGGTCTATTGGATATATCTCTACTTTTATAAGTTTTCAATTTCGTAACAAAAATTTTTGCAAATTTTAACACAAAAGTAAAAATAATAACATAAATCAATAAAAAATCCACATATTGTTATTGACATTTATTTAATTATTATATTAATTGATACAGTTCACGTTTCCACTTTTTATTTTACCTCACAAAAATTACCAATTTTTAGGAGACCCGAAGAATTAAGTAAAAAGAGTGCAAAGAGAACCAAAGGCGGGAAAATGGAGTCCGCGTCGCATAGTTTCCGGTTGTACTGAGTTTGAACAATCCCGTCTGCATGAGAATGATGTTTGTCTACATTGTCCGGCCCGTACTCAATTGAATACTAATTTAACCCCATGAAAAACAGATGTGAACTTGTTTCCTAATGTCTGGCACCCCGAAATCCTTCCGTCATTCCTATCAGTTTCTACACGGCGGTCATTAGCCATTCATTTGGTCTCGGTAATAAGGGCAGACACCCATTCTTCATCTATTTTTCCCCCGTTTCTTATTTACAGTTTGACAGAGAAACAGTATCCTTTACAAGTTTCTCTAGAAGCTTTAATCGTCGGGATAATGGGGGCTGTCTAGAGATGAATGGGATCTAGAGGACAGATTGATCTGCAGTCGCGGGCTGGTAGTAATTTATTTATGTCTACCCTTGTCAGGCATAGAATAGGAGGCAGATCAGTATGCAGGGAGGATTCCGGCCCATCTGAAAGCCCCGAGCTGAACAGAGAATTGAGTAAAATACCCCCAGACTTTTATTTTGTCAGGTGCCCGTGAACCAGAGCAAGCTGGGTGAGACGTTCCCAGGCCCTGCTTCCATCACAGAGGCCAAGTTCGGCCTAGTCTTCTGGGACGGGCCTATGTCTTTACTCCAGATGGGCCTACTTAGGATTTCCACACCCTCTGCATAGCGACGGCATACTGAGGGTGTCACATAGCAACCTTACAGTAGATGCACCACAGCAGGGGTCTGGGAAATGAGATCAACGCCTCGAGGAGGGGGGGGGGGGGGGGAGAACTGTAAATATATGAATACAGAATACATGGCGTAAATAAATGTAAATACCTACGTAAAGATATATACAATATATATATATATATATTACAAAATGCAGCAATCATCTGAACCTACATGTAAAAACATTGTGAAGTAAATGCCTAATGCACACGACCATTGTCTGCCGGCCGGTTCTTGCCCGTGATCCGTGGAAAGATAGGACATGTCCTATCTTTCCACGGATCGGAGAGTCGGGCCCGTTTTTATAGACCCGAGTCACCTGCTAAAATGAATGGGTTCGTGAAAACTATTGGGTGCCACTCGGATGTCGTGAAAAACGGCCCGAATGCACTCGGTCGTGTGGAACTGGCATTAATCTGGCATTATTGGGATCGGATAGGTGTAGGATTACTCAATATTCTGGATTATCAGACGGCTTTATTTTATTCGTAGATAGAGACTAACCATATAATAAAAGACTAATATAAAAACGTTGTCACTAGCGGGTTATCTGGTATTTACGTGATATCACTGTATAGCACTGTTATATGGGCACTGTAGGCGCTGTTATGTAGGTACTAGATTGTGGTATTATGGGACCGCTTTATATTAATGTTTTTTGGCGCTGTTTGGTGGCATTATTTATAGCAATATTTTTTTTTAGCAGAATTATTCTCCATTTCCTTTGTATCAGAAATAATACTGTTAGGTCTTGGGTACCAGAAACTAGAACCAGACTTTCCGAATTTCTGAACTATAAAATGCGAGATTAAAGGAATTTTATAGTACATATTATTTTTTTTATAGTACCAAGATTTCAATCCCAAGACATTGCCCTTAGTTGGACTCAAGCCACTGACGGTTTCCATATCTCCTATAAGTGTTGCTTCTTGAATGGAGACTACAGGGTCCAGGCGCGTAGCTATAGGGAGTAGCAGTACTGGCCCTCCTTTTTCGCCTGAACAACGATAGCCAATTGGAAAGTAGGTGGGAGTGTTTTGGACCACCAAAGCCCAGTGTGCATCGGGTAGTCCGAGAAGCGCAACGGCCATTTTGGATGACAAACAAGGGGGCCCGTTAAATGGCAGCACAGCAAGCAAAACGGGGGGCACCAGGTAAGTTATCACTGCATTCTCCAGCAAAAGGCTACATTTTTAGGTAAAACCCGGAGGGTCATTTTAAAGGGGTCAAAGGGACCCTCTGCCACATAAGAAGGCACCAGTATTATAAATGGCACATGGTAGCTGGGGAGCCCTGTTACAGATTATTCTTTGGGGCCTAGGATCTTCAAGTTATACCTCTGGCCTGGTCCTCCGCTACTTTTTTGCCCAGGGACAAAGGGAAAAGTGGAGGAGGGTGAGAAAAATGAACACGAATGGATTACAGTGTGGTAAAAGAAGGAGTTTGTTCCAAAGTCTACACCATCAAGGGGTTGACAGCCCTCTGTCCCCACCACTCAAGGCCTATTATTTGGGCAATAGTAATACTCCCCGTTTCCCACTACCATAAATACGGGAAGGGTTCCCTCCCCCAGTGTTTTGCCCAAAGCTTCTACAGACCTTAATCTGGCCCTGGAGATACAGTTTTGATATTTTAATCTCATTCTGTCTAATCCCAATTAGTACTGTAGCGATGGTGGGAATCCCAGCATGTGTGACCCCAAAATAATGCTGGAAATGAAAAGGATTATTTTCGGGTACGATGGTGAATGTCATCTTGTTGGCGTACGATCATTGTTCGGCTACATAAAAAAAAGCTGGCCAGAGGCATTAGATGGAAATTGCCATAGAAAAAAGAAACTATTTTCATTGTTGTGGTCAATTATGGGGCGACCGTTTTACATGTGGTAAAATAACATTGGCCAAAGGAGATTTTTATTTTCGGACAGTTTTTGTTTTTTTTACTATTGTTCTTGGGCTTATTGTTCAATGAAGAATGTTCATTAAGGAAAATGCCCACTTTTTTGGAAATGTATTTTTCGGGTAATCTCATAGGGCACCCTAAACTGACTTCAATGGGCAACACAGTGTGATGTAATGTTTTTTTTTTTCGGGGTTTGTTCAGAGTGAATGACATCGATCTGTGGACTTTTCTCTACTGTTTATGGTCAACTTAAAGGGAAACTTTGGCAAAAGCCATTGTAATTATTCTCTAGGAAGTCTTAAAGATATCATCACAAATAATATTTGCCCCCACTGTTTTCCCAACGCCAGCCAGGACCTATTTGGACTCTTGCTCAGCAATAGGGGCGATGACCACTGTTAACACGCAAGATGTCTATATTCCATACACCGGTTTAGCAGCACATTATTATAAATGATAGGCTTAGATACACCAGCTCAGCAGACAGTATCACACATGGTAGGATTAGATACACAGCTCAGTAGACAGTATCACACATGATAGGCTTAGATACACCAGCTCAGCAGACAGTATCACACATGGTAGGATTAGATACACCAGCTCAGTAGACGGTATCACACATAATAGGCTTAGATACACCAGCTCAGCAGACAGTATCATATATGATAGGCTTACATACACCAGCTCACCAGACAGTATTATACATGATAGGCTTAGATACATCAGTTCAGGAGACCGTATCACACATGACAGGCTTAGATACACCGGCTCATCAGACGGTATTCTATATGATAGCCTTAGACGCACGAACTCAGTAGACAGTATCACACACACGATAGACTTAGATACAGTGGCTCTGCAGACAGTATCACACATGATAGGATTAGATACACAGCTCAGCATATAGCATCACACATGTTACACCAGCTCAGTAGACAGCATCACACATGATAGGCTTATATACACCAGTTTTGCAGACAGTACTACACATGGTAGGATTAGATACAGTGGCTCAGCAGACAGTATCACATATGATAGTCTTAGATATACCGTCTTAGCAGCACAGTATCACACATAATAAGATTAGATACAACGGCTGTGCGGACAGTATTACACATACATTTAGATACACCAGCTCGGCACACAGTTTCGCACTTGATAGGCTTAGATTCACGCGATCAGCAGACAGTATCACACATGATAGGCTTAGATACAACAGCTCAGCAGACAGTATCACACATGATAGGCTTAGATACAACAGCTCAGCAGACAGTATTGCAAATGGTAGACAGACACAGCAGCTCAAAAGACAGTATCACACATGATAGGCTTAGATACAAAAGCTCAGCAGTCAGTGTCACACGTGATAGAATTAGATACACAGCTCAGCAGACAGTATCACACATGGCAGGATTAGATACACCAGCTGAGAAGACAGTATCACACATGATAGATTTCGATACAGCAGCTCAGCAGGCAGTATCACACATGATAGGATTAGATACACCTGCTGAGCATTTTACAGACCCTCAAAATAATTTGCTAAGTATTAAATATAAAAGTAAAGCAGACTACAATGCGATTATATGTCAGAGCTGGATGATATCCCAAAAATTCCCATGGATTGTGTTTGTGTTCATATCCTCGTGTGCGTCCTGCCGAGGACACTGGTCAGTTGTAAGTTGTCAGCTCCGATGGCTGATCCTGAGCAGGAGAGGGATTAGAATTTCACGGACATTCAGAAAGAATAGCCGACAATGGGCAAAGGGCAGAATCACTTAGACCGACTTAATGTGAGAAGACCATAGAGGTTGCCTATATTTACTGATCAGTGGGATTATCCGGCCCTGGTAAATTGGCGTTGAGTTTAATCTGTTTAAAAAAAACCTCTTCACCTTGTTTCTTAGTATTAATATTTTTCTCCACCCTCCTTCATTCTCTGGGTCAGATCAGCCGCTGCCAACAAGTTTAAAGCACAATGACTATCTTTGTATATGACAAAGGGCTGAGAGGCGAAGCAGTCAACACCCAACACAATTACGAGTTTGTGAGTTGGCCAGACCGCGGCTAAGGTCTTTCTCAGCTGTGCCTCATTAATAATGGCACTGTCTATCAGGGGACATAATCATTTCCCACCCCGTCTTGTTCCCACCATTGGCACAAATGCATCGCATCAAGATACATTAACTGTTATATGTCCAGGATATATAGGAACGTCATCGATGTACCACACACACCAACTCCTATATATATCCCTATCTTTATATTTTTGACATGGCGGCCTTTATTTGTGTAACATTTTTATAGAGAAAAAGCCGTCAATAGAGATAATTTAGTTTAGGTTTCCGAGATTGGAGCCTTCTAGAATATGTTTTACACAATGGGCTGATCCAGGTCATGTGGTTAACAAAAAATATCGGGCATCTAAAGGAGCACTCTATCCACATTGCCTATTGCAAGCAAAACAGAAGCAGTTTTAAAGGGGTATTCTGACCACAGATACAAATGTCTCATACAATGAGGTTCTTAAATCTAGGCCCATTTGAGGCTGTAATAATAAGGAGATGGTAGGGAGAGCTGGAGAAAACCCATAATGGCCAGTTGGCTCTCTTTTGCTTCTTCTCATTATTTCCGTCACCCATTTTCTAGCGCAAAACTGGGGTTAAGCAGCCCCTGTTATTGCAATAGCAGTGTCCCAAGGGTGCAACCCGAACCTATCAGACAAGAATATCTATGATGGTAGAGTAATTCTGTAAGTAGAAGACAGCAAGGAGAGGAGGGGGATGCAACTACAGCTTCTCTTTTTCCCTGTGTCTCTGAATGCTGTGAGAGGGGAAGAAGAGCAGAAATGGAGAGACATCTGATTGGTTCAGAGATCGGAGGGCCGCACTAGCATCTATTAGCAGAACTTGATTGTTGCCGAATTATCGAATATTCTGGTTAATCATAATGATGTCGAGAAGTATAAATTGGTATTCTTTTGAGCTTCTGGACAGATTATCTTGCAGGTCTGTGCTTGGGATTTATTTGGGACATTGCTTAGTAATAAAGAGCGGGACACACAGTACAATCTCTATTTCCTTTGGAGAATTAAATGTCACTGGAATAATAAGTCAAAGGTCGGTGTATGAAAATAACGGACAGAGAGGGAAGGTGGCGGCAAATCACAACACTGGAGTTTATATCATTTTTAGATCCTGCATTTAAAGGGGCAGGAGAAACCTGGTAGAGGGCGACTTGTCTCTCTGCAAGAGTACCACTTTAACAATGTGATGCTCTCACGTACAAGACAATCAGTATATATGTATACATTCAAGGAGATTTTTAATAAGGTGTCCTTGGAATTTGAATGTGTTTCTAACCATGTATTGTAGTCTTGGTAATTCTCCTTATAACATAGAAAGTATATGGAGATACTCATCCCATTGCCCTACAGTACTAACCGCACATAAAAAGTCACTTATTAAAATGTTCCTGTATACTGAGATTCACATTTTTATTATGTAATAGGGCCAGTGATGTAGTAGTTATATTCTTGTATATAGGAGTAGTATTATAGTAGTTATATTCTTGTACATCGGGGGCAGTATTAAAGTAGTTATATTCTTGTACATAGAGGGCAGTATTATAGTAGTTATATTCTTGTATATAGGGGGCAGTATTATAGTAGTTATATTCTTGTATATAGGAGCAGTATTATAGTAGTTATATTCTTGTATATAGGGGGCAGTATTATAGTAGTTATATTCTTGTATATAGGGGGCAGTATTATAGTAGTTATATTCTTGTATATAGGGGCAGTATTATAGTAATTATATTCTTGTATATAGGGAGCAGTATTATAGTAGTTATATTCTTGTATATAGGGGCAGTATTATAGTAATTATATTCTTGTATATAGGGAGCAGTATTATAGTAGTTATATTCTTGTATATAGGAGCAGTATTATAGTAGTTATATTCTTGTATATAGGAGCAGTATTATAGTAGTTATATTCTTGTATATAGGGGGCAGCATTATAGTAGTTATATTCTTGTATATAGGGGGCAGTATTATAGTAGTTATATTCTTGTATATAGGGGCAGTATTATAGTAATTATATTCTTGTATATAGGGAGCAGTATTATAGTAGTTATATTCTTGTATATAGGAGCAGTATTATAGTAGTTATATTCTTGTATATAGGAGCAGTATTATAGTAGTTATATTCTTGTATATAGGAGCAGTATTATAGGAGTTATATTCTTGTATATAGAGGGCAGTATTATAGTAGTTATATTCTTGTATATAGGAGCAGTATTATAGTAGTTATGTTCTTGTATATAGGGGGCAGTATTATAGTAGTTATATTCTTGTATATAGGGGCAGTATTATAGTAGTTATATTCTTGTATATAGGAGCAGTATTATAGTAGTTATATTCTTGTATATAGGGGCAGTATTATAGTAGTTATATTCTTGTATATAGGGGGCAGTATTATAGTAGTTATATTCTTGTACATAGAGGGCAGTATTATAGTAGTTATATTCTTGTATATAGGGGGCAGTATTATAGTAGTTATATTCTTGTATATAGGAGCAGTATTATAGTAGTTATATTCTTGTATATAGGGGGCAGTATTATAGTAGTTATATTCTTGTATATAGGGGGCAGTATTATAGTAGTTATATTCTTGTATATAGGGGCAGTATTATAGTAATTATATTCTTGTATATAGGGAGCAGTATTATAGTAGTTATATTCTTGTATATAGGGGCAGTATTATAGTAATTATATTCTTGTATATAGGGAGCAGTATTATAGTAGTTATATTCTTGTATATAGGAGCAGTATTATAGTAGTTATATTCTTGTACATCGGGGGCAGTATTAAAGTAGTTATATTCTTGTACATAGAGGGCAGTATTATAGTAGTTATATTCTTGTATATAGGGGGCAGTATTATAGTAGTTATATTCTTGTATATAGGGGCAGTATTATAGTAGTTATATTCTTGTATATAGGAGCAGTATTATAGTAGTTATATTCTTGTATATAGGGGGCAGTATTATAGTAGTTATATTCTTGTATATAGGAGCAGTATTATAGTAGTTATATTCTTGTATATAGGGGCAGTATTATAGTAGTTATATTCTTGTATATAGGGGGCAGTATTATAGTAGTTATATTCTTGTACATAGAGGGCAGTATTATAGTAGTTATATTCTTGTATATAGGGGGCAGTATTATAGTAGTTATATTCTTGTATATAGGAGCAGTATTATAGTAGTTATATTCTTGTATATAGGGGGCAGTATTATAGTAGTTATATTCTTGTATATAGGGGGCAGTATTATAGTAGTTATATTCTTGTATATAGGGGCAGTATTATAGTAATTATATTCTTGTATATAGGGAGCAGTATTATAGTAGTTATATTCTTGTATATAGGGGCAGTATTATAGTAATTATATTCTTGTATATAGGGAGCAGTATTATAGTAGTTATATTCTTGTATATAGGAGCAGTATTATAGTAGTTATATTCTTGTATATAGGAGCAGTATTATAGTAGTTATATTCTTGTATATAGGGGGCAGCATTATAGTAGTTATATTCTTGTATATAGGGGGCAGTATTATAGTAGTTATATTCTTGTATATAGGGGCAGTATTATAGTAATTATATTCTTGTATATAGGGAGCAGTATTATAGTAGTTATATTCTTGTATATAGGAGCAGTATTATAGTAGTTATATTCTTGTATATAGGAGCAGTATTATAGTAGTTATATTCTTGTATATAGGAGCAGTATTATAGGAGTTATATTCTTGTATATAGAGGGCAGTATTATAGTAGTTATATTCTTGTATATAGGAGCAGTATTATAGTAGTTATGTTCTTGTATATAGGGGGCAGTATTATAGTAGTTATATTCTTGTATATAGGGGCAGTATTATAGTAGTTATATTCTTGTATATAGGAGCAGTATTATAGTAGTTATATTCTTGTATATAGGGGCAGTATTATAGTAGTTATATTCTTGTATATAGGGGGCAGTATTAAAGTAGTTATATTCTTGTATATAGAGGGCAGTATTATAGTAGTTATATTCTTGTATATTGAGGGCAGTATTATAGTAGTTATAGTCTTGTATATAGGGGCAGTATTATAGTAGTTATATTCTTGTATATAGGGGGCAGTGTTATAGTAGTTATATTCTTGTATATAGAGGGCAGTATTATAGTAGTTATATTCTTGTATATAGGGGCAGTATTATAGTAGTTATATTCTTGTATATAGGAGCAGTATTCTAGTAGTTTTATTCCTGTATATAGGAGCAGTATTATAGTAGTTATATTCTTGTATATAGGGGCAGTATTATAGTAGTTATATTCTTGTATATAGGAGCAGTATTCTAGTAGTTTTATTCCTGTATATAGGGAGCAGTATTATAGTAGTTATATTCTTGTATATAGGTGCAGTATTATAGTAGTCATATTCTTGTATATAGGAGCAGTATTATAGTAGTTATTTTCTTATATATAGGAGGCAGTATTATAGTAGTTATATTCTTGTATATAGGAGCAGTATTATAGTAGTTATATTCTTGTATATAGGAGCAGTATTATAGTAGTTATATTCTTATATATAGGAGGCAGTATTATATTAGTTATATTCTTGTATATAGGGGGCAGTATTATAGTAGTTATATTCTTGTATATAGTGGCAGTATTATAGTAGTTATATTCTTGTATATAGGGGCAGTATTATAGTAGTTATATTCTTGTATATAGGAGGCAGTATTATAGTAGTTATATTCTTGTATATAGGGGGCAGTATTATAGTAGTTATATTCTTGTATATAGGGGCAGTATTATAGTAGTTATATTCTTGTACACCGGGGACAGTATTAAAGTAGTTATATTCTTGTATATAGAGGGCAGTATTATAGTAGTTATATTCTTGTATATAGAGGGCAGTATTATAGTAGTTATATTCTTGTATATAGGGGCAGTATTATAGTAGTTATATTCTTGTATATAGGGGGCAGTGTTATAGTAGTTATATTCTTGTATATAGAGGGCAGTATTATAGTAGTTATATTCTTGTATATAGGGGCAGTATTATAGTAGTTATATTCTTGTATATAGGAGCAGTATTATAGTAGTTATATTCTTGTATATAGGAGCAGTATTATAGTAGTTATATTCTTATATATAGGAGGCAGTATTATATTAGTTATATTCTTGTATATAGGGGGCAGTATTATAGTAGTTATATTCTTGTATATAGTGGCAGTATTATAGTAGTTATATTCTTGTATATAGGGGCAGTATTATAGTAGTTATATTCTTGTATATAGGAGGCAGTATTATAGTAGTTATATTCTTGTATATAGGGGGCAGTATTATAGTAGTTATATTCTTGTATATAGGGGCAGTATTATAGTAGTTATATTCTTGTACACCGGGGGCAGTATTAAAGTAGTTATATTCTTGTATATAGAGGGCAGTATTATAGTAGTTATATTCTTGTATATAGAGGGCAGTATTATAGTAGTTATATTCTTGTATATAGGGGCAGTATTATAGTAGTTATATTCTTGTATATAGGGGGCAGTGTTATAGTAGTTATATTCTTGTATATAGAGGGCAGTATTATAGTAGTTATATTCTTGTATATAGGGGCAGTATTATAGTAGTTATATTCTTGTATATAGGAGCAGTATTCTAGTAGTTTTATTCCTGTATATAGGAGCAGTATTATAGTAGTTATATTCTTGTATATAGGGGCAGTATTATAGTAGTTATATTCTTGTATATAGGAGCAGTATTCTAGTAGTTTTATTCCTGTATATAGGGAGCAGTATTATAGTAGTTTTATTCTTGTATATAGGTGCAGTATTATAGTAGTCATATTCTTGTATATAGGAGCAGTATTATAGTAGTTATTTTCTTATATATTGGAGGCAGTATTATAGTAGTTATATTCTTGTATATAGGGGCAGTATTATAGTAGTTATATTCTTGTATATAGGAGCAGTATTATAGTAGTTATATTCTTGTATATAGGAGCAGTATTATAGTAGTTATATTCTTATATATAGGAGGCAGTATTATATTAGTTATATTCTTGTATATAGGGGGCAGTATTATAGTAGTTATATTCTTGTATATAGTGGCAGTATTATAGTAGTTATATTCTTGTATATAGGGGCAGTATTATAGTAGTTATATTCTTGTATATAGAAGGCAGTATTATAGTAATTATATTCTTGTATATAGGGGTCAGTATTATAGTAGTTATACTCTTGTATATACGGGGCAGTATTATAGTAGTTATATTCTTGTATATAGGGGCAGTATTATAGTAGTTATATTCTTGTATATAGGAGCAGTATTCTAGTAGTTATATTCTTGTATATAGGGAGCAGTATTATAGTAGTTATATTCTTGTATATAGGAGCAGTATTATAGTAGTTATATTCTTGTATGTAGGGGGCAGTATTATAGTAGTTATATTCTTGTATATAGGGAGCAGTATTATAGTAGTTATACTCTTGTATATACAGGGCAGTATTATAGTAGTTATATTCTTGTATATAGGGGCAGTATTATAGTAGTTATATTCTTGTATATAGGAGGCAGTATTATAGTAGTTATATTCTTGTAAATAGGAGCAGTATTAGGGCGGGTTCACACATGGCGGAATTGCACTTAAATTCCGCTGCGGACACTCCGCAGCGTTAATCCGCAGCGGAGCCGTTTCTACATTGACTTTCACTTTAATTTAGCAGTGTTCGTTTACACGATGCGTACAATTCCGCTGCGGAGCATAGGCTGCGGAGCGGAATTTGGTGTCCGCAGCATGCTCTGTCTGTTGCGGAGCAGTGGCGGACTCATGGCGGAATTTCTCCATTGACTTCAATGGAGATTCAAAGTTCCGCAATGAAGTCCGCAGCGGTCATGCACATGTCATGTGTGCTGCGGATGCGTCTTGCTTTTTTTACTTGACATTTCTTCATTCTGGCTGGACCTATGTATTTCTAGGTCTACAGCCAGACTGAGGAAGTCAATGGGGCTCCCGTAATGACGGGAGCGTTGCTAGGAGACGTCAGTAAATAGTCACTGTCCAGGGTGCTGAAAGAGTTAAGCGATCGGCAGTAACTGTTTCTGCACCCGGGACAGTGACTACCGATCCCAATATACATGTATCTGTAAAAAAAAATGAAGTTCGTACTTACCGAGAACTCCCTGTTTCTGTCTCCAGTCCGGCCTCCCAGGATGACGTTTCAGTGTAAGTGACGGCTGCAGCCAATCACAGGCCAAGCACAGGCTGCAGCGGTCACATGGACTGGCGCGTCATCCAGGGAGGTCGGGCTGGATGCCGAAGGAGGGACGCGTCATAAAGACAACGGGCGGTAAGTATGAATTTCTTTTACTTTCACTAGGGAAAGTGCTGTCCCTTCTCTCTATCCTGCACTGATAGGGAGAAGGGAAGCACTTTTCCCGCAGTCCGCAGCAGCTAGTCCGCATCAATTTTCTGCACATTTTGTGCAGATCCGCAGCCGTAATCCGCAACCCGGATTAGGTGCGGCATTGATGCGGACAGTTGCGGAGGAATTCCGCCATGTGTGGTCATGCCCTTATAGTAGTTATATTCTTGTATATAGGGGCAGTATTATAGTAGTTATATTCTTGTACATAGGGGGCAGTATTATCGTAGTTATATTGTTGTATATAGAAGGCACTATTATAGTAGTTATATTCTTGTATATAGGGGCAGTATTATAGCAGTTATATTCTTGTATATAGAAACAGTATTATAGTAGTTATATACTTGTATATAGGGGCAGTATTATAGTAGTTATATTCTTGTATATAGGGGGCAGTATTATAGTAGTTATATTCTTGTATATAGGAGCAGTATTATAGTAGTTATATTCTTGTATATAGAAGCAGTATTATAGTAGTTATATACTTGTATATAGGGGCAGTATTATAGTAGTTATATTCTTGTACATAAGGGGCAATATTATTGTAGTTATATTCTTGTATATAGGGGCAGTATTATAGTTGTTATATTCTTGTATATAGGAGCAGTGTTATTATAGTTATATTCTTGCATATAGGGGCAGTATTATAGTAGTTATATTCTTATATATAGGAGCAGTATTATAGTAGTTATATTCTTGCATATAGGGGCAGTATTATAGTAGTTATATTCTTATATATAGGAGCAGTATTATAGTAGTTATATTCTTGTATATAGGGGACAGTATTATAGTAGTTCTATTCTTGTATATAGGATCAGTATTATAGTAGTTATATTCTTGTATATAGGGGCAGTATTATAGTAATTATATTCTTGTGCGTAGGAGCAGTATTATAGTAGTTATATTCCTGTATATAGAGGGCAGTATTATAGTAGTTATATTCTTGTATATAGGGGCAGTATTATAGTGGTTATATTCTTGTATATAGGGGCAGTATTATAGTAGTTATATTCTTGTATATAGGGGGCAGTATTAGGGCGGGTTCACACATGGCGGAATTCCACTTAAATTCCGCTGCGGACACTCCGCAGCGTTAATCCGCAGCGGAGCCGTTTCTCCATTGACTTTCACTTTAATTTAGCAGTGTTCGTTTACACGATGCGTACAATTCCGCTGCGGAGCATAGGCTGCGGAGCGGAATTTGGTGTCCGCAGCATGCTCTGTCTGTTGCGGAGCAGTGGCGGACTCATGGCGGAATTTCTCCATTGACTTCAATGGAGATTCTAAGTTCCGCAATGAAGTCCGCAGCTGTCATGCACATGTCATGTGTGCTGCGGATGCGTCTTGCTTTTTTAACTTGACATTTCTTCATTCTGGCTGGACCTAGGTATTTCTAGGTCTACAGCCAGACTGAGGAAGTCAATGGGGCTCCCGTAATGACGGGAGCGTTGCTAGGAGACGTCTGTAAATAGTCACTGTCCAGGGTGCTGAAAGAGTTAAGCGATCGGCAGTAACTGTTTCTGCACCCGGGACAGTGACTACCGATCCCAATATACATGTATCTGTAAAAAAACATATAAGTTCATACTTACCGAGAACTCCCTGCGTCTGTCTCCAGTCCGGCCTCCCAGGATGACGTTTCAGTGTAAGTGACGGCTGCAGCCAATCACAGGCCAAGCACAGGCTGCAGCGGTCACATGGACTGGCGCGTCATCCAGGGAGGTCGGGCTGGATGCCGAAAGAGGGACGCGTCACCAAGACAACGGCCGGTAAGTATGAAAATCGTTTACTTTCACTAGGGAAAGTGCTGTCCCTTCTCTCTATCCTGCACTGAATAGGGAGAAGAGAAGCACTTTTCCTGCAGTCCGCAGCGGCCAGTCCGCATCAATTTTCTGCACATTTTGTGCAGATCCGCTGCAGAATCTGCAACGCAGATTCTGTGCGGCATCGATGCGGACAGTTGCGGAGGAATTCCGCCATGTGTGGTCATGCCCTTATAGTAGTTCTATTCTTGTATATAGGGAGCAGTACTATAGTAGTTATATTCTTGTATATAGGGGCAGTATTATAGTAATTATATTCTTGTGCGTAGGAGCAGTATTATAGTAGTTATATTCCTGTATATAGAGGGCAGTATTATAGTAGTTATATTCTTGTATATAGGGGCAGTATTATAGTGGTTATATTCTTGTATATAGGGGCAGTATTATAGTAGTTATATTCTTGTATATAGGGGCAGTATTAGGGCATGACCACACATGGCGGAATTCCTCCGCAACTGTCCGCATCGATGCCGCACAGAATCTGCGTTGCAGATTCTGCAGCGGATCTGCACAAAATGTGTAGTACATTGATGCGGACTAGCTGCTGCGGACTGCGGGAAAAGTGCTTCCCTTCTCCCTATCAGTGCAGGATAGAGAGAAGGGACAGCACTTTCCCTAGTGAAAGTAAACGATTTTCATACTTACCGGCCGTTGTCTTGGTGACGCGTCCCTCTTTCGGCATCCAGCCCGACCTCCCTGGATGACGCGCCAGTCCATGTGACCGCTGCAGCCTGTGCTTGGCCTGTGATTGGCTGCAGCCGTCACTTACACTGAAACGTCATCCTGGGAGGCCGGACTGGAGACAGACGAAGGGAGTTCTCGGTAAGTATGAACTTATATGTTTTTTTACAGATACATGTATATTGGGATCGGTAGTCACTGTCCCGGGTGCAGAAACAGTTACTGCCGATCGCTTAACTCTTTCAGCACCCTGGACAGTGACTATTTACAGACGTCTCCTAGCAACGCTCCCGTCATTACGGGAGCCCCATTGACTTCCTCAGTCTGGCTGTAGACCTAGAAATACATAGGTCCAGCCAGAATGAAGAAATGTCAAGTTAAAAAAGCAAGACGCATCCGCAGCACACATGACATGTGCATGACAGCTGCGGACTTCATTGCGGAACTTAGAATCTCCATTGAAGTCAATGGAGAAATTCCGCCATGAGTCCGCCACTGCTCCGCAACAGACAGAGCATGCTGCGGACACCAAATTCCGCTCCGCAGCCTATGCTCCGCAGCGGAATTGTACGCATCGTGTAAACGAACACTGCTAAATTAAAGTGAAAGTCAATGGAGAAACGGCTCCGCTGCGGATTAACGCTGCGGAATGTCCGCAGCGGAATTTAAGTGGAATTCCGCCATGTGTGAACCCGCCCTTATAGTATTTATATTCTTATATATAGGGGGTAGTATTATAGTAGTTGTATTATTGTATATAGGAGCAGTATTATAGTAGTTATATTCTTGTATATAGGTGCAGTATTATAGTAGTTATATTTTTGTATATAGGAGCAGTATTATAGTAGTTATATTCTTGTATATAGAGGGCAGTATTATAGTAGTTATATTCTTGTATATAGGAGGCAGTATTATAGTAGTTATATTCTTGTATATAGGAGGCAGTATTATAGTAGTTATATTCTTGTATATAGGGGGCAGTATTATAGTAGTTATATTCTTGTATATAGGAGCAGTATTATAGTAGTTATATTCTTGTATATAGGGGCAGTATTATAGTGATTATATTCTTGTATATAGGGGGCAGTATTAGAGTAGTTATATTCTTGTATATAGGGGCAGTATTATAGTAGTTATATTCTTGTATATAGGAGGCAGTATTATAGTAGTTATAGTCTTGTACGTAGGGGCAGTATTATATTAGTTATTTTATTGTACATAGGGGGCAGTATAGTGGTTGTCCAGGGTTACAAAAATATGGCTGCTGTCTTCTTGAAACAGCACTAAACCTGTCCATGGGATGTGTCTGGTATTGCAACTTACCTTCATTGAAGTGAATGCCTTTAACTATTTATTTAGTTCTCCACGTAGATCGCTTCCAATTAAAGGGATACCCTGCCTTTGAAATACAAAATAGAATATTCCAACTACATAAAATGTTTGTAAACCCTCCACTTTACTTGTCTAGTCCTATTTTTTAGTTACCTGATGACTCAACCACTGTTTCCCCCACCATTGCTGAGAATGAGGAGCCCCAAATCCCTATTCTCTGCCAGAGATAGGAGTATCAGACACAGCTCCCGATGCTCCCATTGATCTCTTTGGAGAGCTCAAGCATGGGTCGAGAACGGTGATTTGGGCCCCTGTTTTAGTCGTTTGATCCCTACCTAATTTACCTTCATGACCTGTTATCTTGATGGGCCAAAAATGCAAAAAAGGGGTTGTTGTAGGACAATCCATTTAAAGGCACTCTCATCAGACAAACCCGTTTAGTACAGAGCATCTACAAGATGCTTAACGACGAATTGTGCCTAGTGCGACACCATAAAAGTAAGAGTGTAGTATGGTAGTTACAAAGCCTCCTGGCCTGATTGACCAAGAAGCCTCTTCTACAGTAGGCCAAGAAGGAATTCGTCCAATTTAGGGCTGACACTAATGTATGAAAAAAGCCCTTCAAGTTTTTTAAGGGGTTGTCCAGGGTTAGAAAACATGGCTGCTTCCTTATAAAACAGCACCACACCTGCCCACAGGTGGCGTGTGGTATTACAGCTCAGTCACATTTACTTTTTCTTCCTGATAGGTGGAAATATTAACAAATCTCTCCCGTCGGAAGTCCATCATTGATCAATAAGCCCATGGAATGGTTTTCATACAAGATCTCCACAATTTTTCCCTTTCCATTCATCTTAGCAATGACTATTGAAAATATGTGGCTAGGGTACCTAAGGTGCTCCCGTTCCTCCTCCTCATCAACACAAGTCGGCCCAGGTCTAAAGGGGAGCCCAGGAACATAACCACAAAAATTGTCACAGAAATAAGTAGAACCTTCATAGAAAATCCATCACCCCCGAGATTGATTCTGGTTCTTCATCCTATAAATCTTCCCTTTCCATCCGAATCCTCTCGATTCACTCTTCCTTTTCCAAATCTGTAAATAATCTATTGTAGGGTGATAAAATCCGACTCTATAATTCTTGTTTACCTCATGAATCTAGAACATAATTCGATTGTACGTTATTTTTATATAAAGAGAAGCCATGGGTTAGGGGGGGGATGGGCTGGAAATCATAATCTCCCACATGCATAATCGTATCGGCTAATTGATGCCTGACAATTAAAAACTGGAGAAGTCCTCCGCAGACTGTTACATGCAAATGAATTATCGGACGGTTGCCAAGTTCAGCGGGAGAGGATATGATATCATTCAGCTCGATAACCGTGCAGTATTGCGCCATTTCCAATGTTATATGATCGTGGTAGGGGCCGTGCTTCAGTCTGGAATTCGCTCTCGGTACCTGTTTGAGAGGTCGGCCATTTTGTAGGGTCTCACCAGCTTAAGATGGTGGACATCCGTAGGTGCCGAACAGGAGGAGGGAGAGGAACATGGCATTCTGTGGGGTGAGGAGAAGAGGGGAACGGACTTATTGCCTTGAGATGGACACTGTGCTCCTTTCTTTTGTGTCGGACGGAAGGAAGGAAGGAGAGGAAAATACAAGGGAACAGTGTCCTTTTTTTTGGGAGGGGGGGGACAGAAAAAAAGCACGCACACGCACATGCATTCTTTTGCAAAACAAGATCCCCCCTTTACTTCTCCCACAGAAGTAGCCAACCTCTAGGAATGCAAATGACTTTCATTATGCAGATGTATGCAAATCAGATTTAACTATTGGATGAAGGTCTTCATTTTCCTAATGGTTTTAACTCTTTGTCACACGGGCATGAAACGAGAACGCCGAATGTGTGTGGAACTCTGTGTAGCCTTGTTCCCACATGCAAATTATACATCTCCATAAGATAAAAGACAAAGGGGAGGGGGGCTGTTAATTGTTGCCAAGTGACTACCACATCTTTCTCCGGCAATCTGTTACATCCACTGGTAACACCCATAATCCATTCACGGCTACGCTAAATATTGGTTGCAGATCTGCTGTGTTTTCTAGTTTGGAATTTATGAATTATAAAGATATTACAATTTTAAGGATCCGCTTATGGGGGGCACTTATTTAATTTATAATGTTATTTGGAACGTATCCATATTTTTTTATCATTATAAATATGTTGAATTTTTAATTTTTATTTTAGGTGTTTTTTATATTCTGCAAGTCCGACAGAAGTCACAGATCTGCCAAGGAATGTTTATAGCGAATCCTAAATCTGATGATGAAATTAGAGTTGAGGGGTCCCGGTAATTGACATTGGAAGAAGGAAATATGATGGCGTTGGGAAATGGGGGTGATTTCCAATGCACTCATGAAACAGAGAAATTTTAACTTGTCATAGCCATTTTCAGTCCAATGGAAGGTTTAGGGTATGTTCACACGAGGGCGTCCGTAACGGCTGAAATTACGGGGATGTTTCAGCCTGAAAACATCCCCGTAATTTCAGCCATAACGGCATGTGCAGGCGCTTGAACGCCGCGTCCATTACGGCCGTAATTAGCGCTGCTATTCATTGGAGTCAATGAATAACGGCTCCAATTACGGCCAAAGAAGTGACAGGTCACTTCTTTGGCGCGGGCGTTTATTTACGCGCCGTCTTTTGACAGCGGCGCGTAAATTACGCCTCGTGTGAACAGACAAACGTCTGCCCATTGCTTTTAATGGGCAGATGTTTGTCAACGCTATTGAGGCGCTATTTTCAGACGTAATTCGGGGCAAAAACGCCCGATTTACGTCCGTAAATAGGCCGTGTGAACATACCCTTAGATTGAAACCAAGATTATTGGATTATAATTAAAAATAAAATGTATATGATTTTGCTTCATGATAAACTCATACAAGTTCTGACAAATCATGGTAATTTTCTACTGAGAATAATTTTGTAATAATTTTTTATGTTTTTTTAAATTCGAAAAAAATTCAAATTAACAATAATATATATCAATCTATATATATAGAGAGATATATACACATACACATTTAATAATTTAATAACATTCAATAAAATATTTCTTGGTGGATTACGAAACTCCAAAAAATATTTTAATAATTATGACAACATTTTGGGTGCTTTTTTTTTTTATAACACACTGTACCACTGAATTGACACATATTCAAAAAGTCGCAGGGACAAAAAATAATATATATTTCTAGTATTAGATCTGAATATATATGAATGTTTTATCATAATTTGACTGTACTTTCTTTAAAAAAAAAAAATCAACAAAAAGTACAAAAAAAATATATTATTATTCAGAAGACAGTATATGGATAATTATATTTTTGACTGACCGACCACTTTTCTAAGATATTTAAAAATATATATATAAAACTGAATTAGTAATTGAAGCACTGACATGTGGCCACTGATACACAGGACCGTCATGATGGAATGTGATTTTTTAATTTTATTTTTATAGTGGATGCAATATACACACTTTGCCTTTTGTATTGTTCTTTTATCTCATGGACGGAAATATATAGGGCTTTTTATGAGTCTATAAACGGTAAATGTCGCTATCCGTGGAGGCCCGGGTCTGCTAGCATCTGCCAGTTGCACAAAGCTTATTTGTTCTGCAAAAGATGGATGCGACAAACTGCCTGAGCCCTTCGTCCGGATGGTGCATAACCATTAAATCACATCCAATAGTGAAAAAGGAAGGTGTCTCGTCCTTTATTATTTTTGGATGTAGTCCAAAGTTGTGTTACCCCTTCTACACATAGAACAATTCAACTGATTTTGTCTGCGGTGATTTTTTTATTTCTTGGGAATGTGTGTGGCCACGCACTTGGCGGCGCATTTTTCTAAAAAAAATTCGATCATCAAATATTGGTATCAGGGTCAGCAAATAAATTTTTTCGATTGCTGGACAAATCATTGGTTTCTTTCATGTAGAGCATCTTTCAGGGCCATTTTGTCATCAATGACCCTCATATTTTTGTTATTGCCTGCGTTGTACCCCTCGGGTACTAAAAATGTCAATGTATTCCTTGGTCCATAAAATAATAGAATATTTTTAGTTTTTTTATTCGATAACATGGTCTAGTGGAAGTACATATGTATATCGGTAGCATTTAAACCAAAACGTAGTGTTCACTAGTTATATTGGAAGAAGGCCAGATGGTTTATGTATTTAATGTGATCATGACACAAACATGGGGTAACCCAGCTGGATGTTGCTTGTGCCTTCTTCTGGATCAACATAATTTCGATTTATAATAATTTCAAATACTCATACGAGTGTACATTCCGTTACACAAATCGATCACTGTTTTGGACTGGCCCACCAAAGTACCATAGTATCCTCCGGTGAGCCTAGCTCTGACATACAAATGGACCCTACAGGTCCAGCAGAAGACAACCCACTTCAGTGGACTCATCCCAAGGACTAAAGGATCTTCATCAACCTGGTGAGAAACCCTTCTAATGTTGATAACTGGATCCAATATTTGTTTCAATAATCAATATTGGCCATCACAATGTCTTCACACAACTGTAGTTTGACTACTATTTTATTGAAGAACCTCTTTTATACCTGCCGGTGAAACAGTCTTTCGGTGTAGGCTTGGGTGTATGAAGAACTTGAGACAGAGGAGTATTCAAGGTTAACTCAATAATCGTAGTTGTTTTTCATGGTTAAATAGTTACGCGACTAGAGTTCTCATAAAGAGGAATCAACCCATAAGGCAACTTGGCTCTATCTAAAAGAGATACCATTGACTGTAGGTGGGGTAATGTGCATATTGGCTTATGCTCTACTAATGTATACATTACGGCCAGGCATGTCTTGTTTATGGTCCCGTAATCCACTGATGCATTATGGCCGAGGCATCAAGTTGAGACTTCTGTTACCACATTTATGAAAGAGGAAGGTCACTTATAGTGGAAGGATTAGGCTCCCCGAGAAGCACAGAGATTTCCGGAAGGGTAGTGTGACAATCCCGTTGGAGGCAATTACCTGTCCAAGTTTTTGGTTAATAAGGCATGGGCTTTTGGTAATGGTCATGATGCCAGGAGGGCAATAGAGACAAGTGGGAGACCACAGAATGAGAGTGGAAGGTTCTCCAGCAGAGAATGTAAGAAGTTAGTCGTCTTTATCATTATACAAAATGGATCTCATGTAGTGGCGTAACGATTGCGATCACAGGGGATGTGAGCGCAAACCGGCCTGGAAGGGGCCGAAACAGATCACCTCAAGCCACCACATCAGGCCCGGTACACGGTGTCAGGCATTGCATGCCGCGCCACATATAACATCCCGACGGTGCCCAGCTTCAGTACCTTGTATGTGCCGTGGCACAAACCTTGTGTGCCTGATGTGGCAGTCTGTGGAGATCTGGAGCAGACCCCCTACAGACAAGAGAAGACAGAAGAGATGAGTAATTGCCTTTATTTTTAATTTTTTTTAATGTATGATCTGGGGGTTACATGATAGGGGGGGAATGGGGACCAGCACCAGGCCCAGTACTCTCTAGTTACACCCCTGATCTCATGAAGGAGTGATCAAAAGATAAAATGGCTGCACTTGTAAGACTTAAAGGGGTTTTCCACACAAGATACGCCATAAATGTCTGATAGGTGGAGATTTCGCCTCTAGTACTCCCACCTACTGGGATAGAGAGTTAAGAATGAAGGAAAGAAAAAAACAGGTATGACTACTACGAAAGTTACACATACTAAGTTGTTTAGGGATTTTGAATGGTCTTGTAGGGCTTAAAGGGTTTGTTTCATCACAGACAACCACTTTTTTTTGGGTAGGCAGTGCAGCGTTAAGCTGATTACCGGGGGGCTGGCTCCCGACACCCCCGGGAAACAGCTGATTTTGCCAGGGAAGCCTTGGCCAGCCAGACATTTGTTCTGCAGTGGATACTTTGTGAAATAATATAGTATAACATGGCGACCATTCAGATGAACGGCCAGCTAGGTAATACATGGATGACGTGTGTCCACCAACGTAAGAGACGCTCTTATAGACCCCCTATATGACATCCATATGCCCCTTGAAAGTGAAGCCCTGGTTTAGAACCTGCCTGTTAGCACCTCATGGCATCCTATTGGTCACGCTAGTAAAAGGAGTAGTTGGTAGTTATGGAATTGTCTGATATAACCTTCAGAGTGACACCAAACTACAACTTACATTTTTTTAAAATATTTTTCTAAAATTTACAATTTTTGATAAAGTCATTATTTCTTCCTCCTTTTAAAATATTTTATCCATTCACCATTTTTGTCCGTCCCCCCCTTTATTTCTTATTTAACCTCATCCCTGCCGGAATATTCCTATCCAGCCAGAGGGTTAAGAAAACTGAGGCACACAATCCTCACCGCAGAAAGCAAACACCAACAAAAAGCCCATTGTATTCCATCCAGACTGAAACCCTCCAGTTCAATTAGTTAGGCACACACAGTCACAAAAAAAATCCTCGCATTCAGGCCACTGGCTGGCCGCAGAGGACAAGGCGAAAGAAAAGACGGCTCTCCACAGCTTTCGCAGGGTGTCATAACAAGCAGGGAAAACTCTTATTGTGGGATTATTGGAGCTAAGAGCTCACCAGAGGGGTTAGGACTGAACCTGGAATTACGAAAGGGGAAGGCGGGGGGGGGGGGGGGTGGGTCCATGTTAACGGGACATAGGCTTGTGTTCTACAAGACCTGGCATTCACCACCGTGAAATAATCTAATTTCTCTAACATAGGTCCCATGTTTGCTATTTCACTTAGCATCCCAAACAAGCTGGCCATATATTGGGTCTACACGTCGAGGAACATTATGGAAGATGGCCAAATTAGGATATTTATTGATTCGCAAACCTCATATTGCTCTTCCGGCCAAAACAAAGACAAGTAATGAGTACCTTGATCATGTCTCGTCGTGACTATCTTCCCTGACTTTTCATCAAGAACAGACCTCTCCTCTAGGAGAAATCAGGAGATATTGATTTAAGCTGATAAAATTAACTGGTTGCTAATCAATATTTGTTAGCAGCGCAATTGCTTTACCTGTCAGACTCCCTGTAGGGTGAATTGACCCATTTATCCTTTCACTGATTGCCCCCATCATACCAACGTGTCATTATGTATCCTTTAGGTTGTAGACAGCTCTAATTGAGAGGAATTCTCGACTGTCCAACGTGCATCCCGTCAATGAAGGGGAAGACAATTCCCACCACATAGAATTTGTACAAAGAACACTACAAATGTGGTGAACGTACACCATAAGTATAGAAAGGACATGACCTTCAAAAATAATCACCCCACTTCCCTTTGTTTCATTTCAGGTATAGGCTTAAAAAACATAAAATTAGAGCAGAAGGCCGAAAGAAATGAAAGACCATGTGTTACATAGTAACACGTAGCAGCAATCTACAAGTAGCCACTATTCCGGTATATAGAAGGCAGTAGCTTACGTGAAATGTTACATAGACAATGTCTATTGTAACTTTTTGATATATTGGCTGTCCCATTCAAGTACTTGACATTTAATGGCCAATGGGTTATCTTAAAGTAGACCGTACACTAGACTAGTCCTTATCGTATGATGTGTTTATTGATATATTTTTATATATTAATTACTTATTTGTTTAGTTGACAATTTTTCTCTTTTTTGGAATTTTTTGTTATTTTTTTTTTACATTTTATGTCTTTTCATGACAAACTGATTGATTGCGAATGTCTAAATTCTTTCCCATCAACCAAATTGTTAAAGTCAGACATAGTTTTTGTCATTGTTTAAGCGAGCGATCAGCTCTTTTCCTTGGATCGGGAACAATGGTCTAAGCAGGCAGGAGACCCTGTTGTCTGAGAAATGAACTTGAGCAGTGGATGATTGATTGCGTCTCTTGGGAAAGAACGTCCTTTGGGATTTTTTTTTAAGTGTTGAGAAAACATTTGGAACTTTCAGAGATTCACATTCACACCAGCTTGTGAAAATTAATTCCCATTCCAATTTTTGAAATGCTTCCATAGGGGCCGGTATTATATTTTTTATGAAAAGGATATCTGTTAATAGAGATAATTTGTATTGTCTGTGGTGAAGAAGATCCTAAAAACCTGTTTTACCAAATATTTTTGTTTTACAGGATGGCCAAATCGGGTAGCCAGCTTGGGTAAAAATTATGCCCGGTTGATTTAAAAAAAATATATATTATCAATTGTCATAAAATATCTTTTCTCGTAATTTGAGATCATAAAAATATATCTATTTAAAGCCAAAAATGTTTTTTAGAGCCTTAGCTGAAGGCAGATTTGGCAAACAAAGCACCACATTGACTGACCCCATGATAAATTAGAGCTAAGCATAAAAATGTGGCTATTTTCCAGACCTCATGGCCTTATCGGGCTGTGTTCTTGATAGCCAAAAGTTCTGTAGTTGGATGGTCGATTACTTTCCCCGAAGATATGATACCCAGTATAGATGTGAATTCCCAAAATTGAGGTGTTTATAAGATGGGCACACAAGATAGATGTCTGCTATCAATTACAAGCAATTGGGCCTAGTCAGCTAAAAATATATTTTTGGCAAATTTGGATATCCAAGGAGTTGGCAACCACATTGTGTTCTTACAAAGACCTGCAGTAGTCTTAGCATCTCTTGAATGGTTGGGTTCGAATCTGTCCAATGCTCACTGGTGGTTGGGAAACCTCAAATTTGTCCAATGAGATTGTCCTATATGTGGTCTGATACAGGAACACATAGAATGTAATGATTGATTGCATTCTCTACAGGGGTCTGTGGACTGGGAGGTGTCTCATGACCATTGGTGTCATAAGACATTTTTTTCTTTATGGCCATCCGAGGACCGTTCTATAATAGAGAACCTCTTATTTTTTGGCTAATGCTATACAAATAAGATGACACATATAGTTTGTTTCAGTAGCCGTCCATTCGGGCAAACTACCTAGGTGATTTGCTATGGGCCTATATTAGGAAGGCACTATGAAAATTTTTCTTCTCATGTATGGACAGATTTGACTGTTCCTTAATACAGGAACGTGTATCTTAAAGAACGTAAAAAAATTAGATCAAGATAAAAAAAAAATCAGGTTTCTGAAATGTAATTTCAAATCCAACCCTACTTATTGTTTTCCCTCAAAAAAATTGCAACTAGGTCCCTAGGTTATAAAATGACTTTTATAATGTATGTAGAACGCAGAACAAGTGGCTACTTTTTTATTTGGAAACATATAGAACTTAAAGAGTGAGTGTTTTTGGGTGTTGCTTTTTTTTCATTCGCACAATTGTGTTTTTGGAAAAAAAATTGGGGAAAATTTTTGGGAAAAATCTAAGTAATAAATAGATTTGGTATCCAAAGGAGTAATTTACTCATCAACTAGATTTTTAAAAAAAACGGAATTATCAAATACACTTAACGGAAATGGGAATTTACTTTAAAAAAATGTAGTCATTTTTTTAAATTATGAAAATATTCAAAAACTGGCGAAAAATAACAAATTTTAATGGCCCATTGACTTGTAAAAATTACTGACCTTAACCATTTAACCCACAATACAGATTTTTTTAACCTCTAGTCCCTAAACTGTCCCCAATGGTAATTTATTACACTATGTCTATAGGTCACGGTACTATATTCTATAGCACACAAAGTTTCTAATCGCCTCTGTTATATCATATAATAGCCTTAGTCCCAGTAACATATATGTCAAAATACGTATTAATTTGATGTATTTTACTGGTTATCGCCATCGGAGGTGCAGATTATTATAAGTTTATAATGATTGGTGATATGAATACTGTATTATCTAATGCTCAACAGTTCTAACATGTTAATTAGTTACATATCTTTATCCCATTTTATTAGTGGATAAGATAAGCCAAATAATAATCTGAGGCAGTCGTCAGCCTTCCCTTTACTGGGATATCCACGCATGTTGTCAATGTCATTTAATATACTATATATCAAGAACAGTCAGAGGTTGAGGTCTCAGCAGGAACCATAGTTTTAATTACCCACTATATCATATACTCATTGTAAGAGACTTAAATTGTTGCTATATACAGTAGTGACTGTGAGCTCCTTACTAATAAATGCCCTGCTGGATTTTTCTTTTTAGCTTAAAAAAAAATAAAAGAATATAAATATATATATATATATACATACATACACATATATATATATTAGCTTAGTATTTTTTTAGCTTTTCTATAGGATAGCGTATGTATGTATATATATATATATATATATATATATATATATATATATATATATATATTAGGGGGGTTTCCAATAATTGAAGTAAAACAATGGCAATATTTTAACTTCTCCAATGCAATTTATTGATATCATGCATCATATTCTATAACATTTCACATGCAGATTTTTTTGTACATGTTAAAATTTCAGCAGATAGTACATTGATCAATAAATATATTTCCCCTTTAAAACTGTTTTCTAAAATCTAACCATCTTAATACAAAAGTGATTAAGTTATTGTGTAATGAATCACCAATTAGGAATATCCATCCAAATTTTTCAATTTTTTTTACAAAAATGTTGTCGAATATCAAATTTGTTTGGATAATGAACAGAAAACTGATCATTTTGGAAGACTTTAGTCTGGTTGACATATTTAAAAATGTTTTTCTTCCATCACATGGACTACTCCAGGTTATGTGTACAATGTAAATACCTGTATAAAAATGTATAAAATTCTTGACAAATTTTTGTCAAAATTTTTCAATTAATACATTTTTTGACTTTTTGAATTCATTCATTAATTTGCTTACTCATCAATTTCATCTTATTTGACGCGATCAGCATTTCTAAATGAATTTACATTTAGGACATTGAATATTTTTCATTATCCCTTTAGATGGACCCTTCAACCATAGCAGATGTCCAAGTTGACTGGCTAATAGAAATAATCCCTCTAAATATCACAAATGAGAATGCTGAGTTTGTTTTTGGGGACAGAGAAGCTATCCTTTTATATATATATATATATATATATATATATATATATATATATATATATATATATATATATAGATACAATAGAAACAGAAGAGGGTTCCGTATAGTGTGATGAGGGAATATTCTACATCCTACCCTATCTAGAATATTCCATTATGATCCATTGGGTGGGTTGGTCTATGACACTCTATGTAGATCTTATGTGAATATCATTAAGCGGAACATTTCCTGATCATTATTTGAATATAATAAGTACAATATGTTAGGGGATCCATCAGGACCGGTCTTTATATCACCGATGCTTCTGTTATACAACCGGGCAGCCTGACGATAATAGGATTTCTAAGCCACTCCCTAATAACGATATACAAATGAGTGGCTTCCATAAGAAGATAATTCCGGGATGATTGCAGGCACCATTCCAAAAATTACCACCCCAACCAGTAAAGTTGTGTCATTTACAATAGGACTGGGGTAAACTGCCCTGTCTATAATACTATAGTACCACGTGCTTAATACCATGCCCATCATGAGGAGCAATTGGCAGATTGTACATTGCTTTTGATTGATTGTTACCACATCTCTATGCCCGGCTGGTGGCGCCATTGGGACAGTGACCTATAGTGGGCCAGCGAAAGGGTGAAATGCCATTGGCTTGCTACTGCTCAAACACAAGTAGATTGCAAGCTCCTTGGAACAGATGTCTAAAAGCAGCAATCTTATACAAATGTGGTCCCAAAATTGTGACTAAAAATATATTTTATTAGGCCACAGCTTAACCCCATAAACTGTGAGAGTGAAGGAGCCGAAATCAATGGGGTTAAATATCCCTTGTTCATGTTTAGGATTGATGCCAGTAGGTCTTTTATTTTAGGGCATTTACTAACTGCATAATCCCCTTACGTAGGGGGTGGGATTAAAAACCCAATCCCTCTCAGCAGGCAGAGACCTCTGGTCAAATATCCCTTCCACAGACAGAAGTAAAAAGTTTTCTTACAAAGCCATTCTAGTGTAAAACAAGTTAATTATACAGGACTAACTCAAACATGAGCTGAAGCAAGATTTTTTTTTTCCTCCTCGACTGAGCTAGTCCAATTATCAGAGAAAGGGATTTAAAAAAAAAAAAAAAATGAACAAAAAATATACAAAATATACACCCAACATTTTAACATGAAATGTTTTTGGATTTTTTGTGTGGGAAATATTTTAAAAATAGCAGGACTTTTTTAACTAGATTTTTTTTTTCGTCCATAACCGACATTTGCCATGTCTGATTGAAAAAAAAATTACAAATTCAAAAATCATAAATTCAAAAAATTCTATTAAGTTCAATCTTAAAAAGGTAAGAAAAATACCCACAATAAAAAAAATATATATCCTGAAAATTCAATCTTCGGCCTCATGTAGGCCTAAATACACAATTGTCTAGAATAAAAAGGAAAATCAGAGCTCTTAATCCGATCAGATGGTTACGTAGGCCACATGATGATCAGAAATTCTTAATTTCATCATATACATCAATCCATTTTTTCCCCGGATGGCCCTTTGAATTTTTTATTTAAAGTCCTGGCAAAGGCTTTTCTTGTCCTAGAATACCTGTTGGTAACTCAACCATGTCATGTTGAGGCACATGGAGGTCTTGATAGTCCATAACAAGGTCATTGATATGTCATTAGAGGTGACAGAAGATGGATGATAAGAGTCCTACCTCCAGATATAAATTCCAGGAGCAAATTTAGACTTAAAAAAATTCAGTTTTTCAGCATCGGTCCAAAGTTATTTTTCTTGTTTGAAAGGTCCGGGTGGGTCTTCGTCCCTCTGATATCAAGACTGGTATAACAAGGCGCGTAATGGGGTTATTTTTACTTTCGGTTATCTAGCTTTATGAAGAATTGACAACACTCATACAGCTAGATAACCAAAGATAACAATTAACCCCTATTCATCCCACTGCTGACACCATTCTTCGGGAGAAGTCTTCTCCTCTGCAATATTCCTCTGTGTTGGATTCTAATTAGAAAATACAAATATTACCAACTTGCATATTACAGCATTTATATATTAATATTGCACCAGTAAAAACATAGATATAAAAATACAGAAGCAATAAAATCTAAAAAAAATTATATATATAAAAATGTATACAATGGTTATCATATGGAAAAAAAATAATTAATTTAGCGTATGCCCAGATGAGGTCTGCGGCTATCTCCGCCAAACCCTGTGGTTTAATTACACACTGGTTCGTTAGTTAAATCAAGCGGTGAGAAAACATTCTTCGATTACGTTATAAAGGAACCTCACAATATAGGATCTAAATTTCCAGTAAGACTCATTAATTAAAATTTAGTAGCTCTCCAGAGGCAGATCTAAAAAAAAAAAAATTCTAAGAAAATGTAAAAAAAAATTTGGGTAAAAATTTCCCTTTGTCTTTACTAGCCCACATAGCCCACACACTACGCACCTAGAAAAATTATAACGCGACAAAACGATATATAGAATAGCTCATTAGAATGAAGGCTGCTTTCTGAAAAGAAGAGTGGTGAGGCTTGGGTTTCCTTTCACCTTGTCTCGAGGAGAAAATTCCCTGGGAATTATAGCGGAAGGTGATTAAAATCTGAAATGTGAAAGCATGTAAAGCATAAAAAGAAGGCCCTGAGGATTCCTGGAAAGCAGTGCGCAGGGTTAACGTGTATCCAGAGATCCGTCTGCCTTGGTAGGTTCCTCCGTTCCTCTATAGCCCAGAGGTTGCACCTTGCAATGCTGCTGCGCTGATGTATCGTCTGCTCTAGGGGTGTTAGACCAATGCACGTCCATTCATTCTTAACACACCCCTCCCATGCTTGCCTACCATTGGCCAGAATAGCTGTGATGTCAGCAACCTGGACTGACTGGCAGATATTTCATTTCATCAATGGGGCGGTTCAGGGGGATAGGGTTAAAAACAATATCTGGTTGTTGGACCGCACCATTTGCTGCAGGAGCCTTTGATTTTTTTTTTACCCCCCCCCCCTCCTATTCTCCGTTATTGTCTTGCCCACTGCCTCTTCTACCAGCCTCATGATGTCTGATCCAAACAATTTTGATTGTAAGCTCTGTCGCTCAGCCTACTGTTCTAATCAATGGACTATGTTGCTTTTGTAACCCTTCACTGTCTGAACAGAACACCGACGTGCACCGTGATGTACGACGCCCTAGATCGTACTGCTTCAACCCGATTATTTGGCTGATAGGATCGATAGTTGGGGCGACTATAGGACACAATGATTGGCTCTAATTACTCGAAATCTCATCATAGCGTTGGTCGCGATTTAGTATTAAGAATTTGAGAATTTTTTACTTTAGTTAACACCAAAAAATGTTAGACGAAAAATTAAAAAAATTGTTGCTGACATTCCTTAAATTTGAGTTTGCTTGAGGTCCTTTGATGGAGACATCTTAAGGTTCTCCCAATGTGATATCTCCATTATCACCCCACCATGTATAGAGAAATACTCCGCCTATAACGCATGCTTTAAATAGTCTTTATACAGGGGACCGGGCGTATGACAGATCTCCATGTAACCTCCTAGGTTGTCATAAGCTGGCCCAGAGACTTCGAGCCAGCATTCGGGAGAGACCTCGGGCCAGCATTCGGGAGAGACCTCGGGCCAGCATTTGGGAGAGACCTCGGGCCAGTATTCGGGAGAGATTTCGGGCCAGCATTCGGGAGAGACCTCGGGCCAGCATTCGGGAGAGCCCTCGGGCCAGCATTCGGGAGAGATCTCGGGCCAGCATTCGGGAGAGATTTCGGGCCAGCATTCGGGAGAGACCTCGGGCCAGCATTCGGGAGAGATCTCGGGCCAGCATTCGGGAGAGATTTCGGGCCAGCTCGAGCGAGATTTTGGGATCCCAAAAAAGTTTTATTTTGTCAGGTAGGACAATGAGTCTGACCTAGGGCTGCAGGGGAACCATTTAGATCATGGCAATCGCACTTGTACGTCTATCTATCTATCTATCTATCTCATGTCTATCTATCTATCTATCTATCTATCTATCTATCTATCTATCTATCTATCTATCTATCTATCTATCTATCTATCTATCTCATGTCTATCTATCTATCTCATGTCTATCTATCTATCTATCTATCTATCTATCTATCTATCTATCTATCTATCTATCTATCTATCTATCTCATGTCTATCTATCTATCTATCTATCTATCTATCTATCTATCTATCTATCTATCTATCTATCTATCTATCTATCTCATAATCTATCTATCTATCTATCTATCTATCTATCTATCTATCTATCTATCTATCTATCTATCTATCTATCTATCATCTCATAATCTATCTATCTATCTATCTATCTATCTATCTATCTATCTATCTATCTCATATCTATCTATCTATCTATCTATCTATCTATCTATCTATCTATCTATCTATCTATCTATCTATCTATCTATCTATCTATCTATCTATCTATCTATCTATCTCATATCTATCTATCTATCTCATATCTATCTATCTATCTATCTATCTATCTATCTATCTATCTATCATCTATCTATCTATCTATCTATCTATCTATCTATCTATCTATCTATCTATCTATCTATCTATCTATCTATCTATCTATCTATCTATCTATCTATCTATCTATCCTATCTATCTATCTATCTTTTTAGTTTTCCTGTCCACCCTTCCTAACCTTCTTTCTCAATATCAGTGTCACATTTTTTCCCAGTTACCGGAAGCCATATTTTGGGTTTGTGATTCTTGTATTCCTAGTCCAGAAAATCCCTATTCTGGAATACACCCCCTACTGACTGCTCAGCATAACCTTTCTTCATCGCTTATGACACAATGACGCACATGCAATATAAATCCCATATATCACTGCCTCCCCAGATACATATCCATGTACATATAGAACAAGCAGAGTATATATATATATTATTGGAGGGTCTGATATACAATATTTTGCCATATTAATGCTTTGTGAATAGTATTGTGCATTATGCATGTGCTGTGGTTAATATATGTACACGGCATGTTCCAGACCCGGAGATGTGGGAACAGCTAATTAACACATTCATGAAATAAGCAGATGGACTTCAAAAGAAGCAATGTCTAGAGACACAACACGCGCATATATGTATATTTATATAAGTACAAGCAGCCCATACAGTCCATACAAATAATATTATCTATCGACTAAATACATTCTCATTGGAGGCATCAGATCCTCCCCATGTAATATGGCACTAATGATATTTACATTCTATTCATTATCATTTTGGGGATATAATAAGAAACATATTTTTGCAATAGTCACAGCGTGAAGGACGTGCTAATGGACAGTAATCTGCGCCGTCCTGCAATATTTATAGAGGAGGAGCTACAGCCATGATGTCACCAGGTTTCTACTATGATGTATCTGGGGCCGTGATGTGATGTCATCAACACATAAATCACCAAATCTGCTCAATAAATACCAAACAACGTCCTGTACTGCTCTCTGTAAGCCTCATTGACACTACAATCTATCTAATATCTATCTATCTATCTCATATCTATCTATCTATCTATCTATCTATCTATCTATCTATCTATCTATCTATCTATCTATCTATCTATCTATCTATCTATCTATCTCTCTCATATCTATCTATCTCATATCTATCTATCTATCTATCTATCTATCTATCTATCTATCTATCTATCTATCTCATATCTATCTATCTCATATCTATCTATCTATCTATCTATCTATCTATCTATCTATCTATCTATCTATCTATCTATCTATCTATCTATCTATCTATCTATCTATCTATCTATCTATCTATCTATCTCATATCTATCTATCTATCTATCTATCTATCTATCTATCTATCTATCTATCTATCTATCTATCTATTTATCTCTCTCATATCTATTTGTCTATCTATCTATCTCTCTATCTATCTATTTGTCTATCTCATATCTATCTATCTATCTATCTATCTATCTATCTATCTATCTATCTATCTATCTATCTATCTATCTCATATCTATCTATCTATCTATCTATCTATCTATCTATCTATCTATCTATCTATCTATCTATCTATCTATCTATCTATCTATCTATCTATCTATCTCTCATATCTATTTGTCTATCTATCTATCTATCTCTCTATCTATCTATTTGTCTATCTCTCTATCTATCTATCTATCTATCTATCTATCTATCTATCTATCTATCTATCTATCTCATATCTATCTATCTATCTATCTATCTCATATCTATCTATCTATCTATCTATCTATCTATCTATCTATCTATCTATCTATCTATCTATCTATCTATCTATCTATCTATCTATCTCTCATATCTATTTGTCTATCTATCTATCTATCTCTCTATCTATCTATTTGTCTATCTCTCTATCTATCTATCTATCTATCTATCTATCTATCTATCTATCTATCTATCTATCTATCTATCTATCTATCTATCTATCTATCTATCTATCTATCTATCTATCTATCTATCTCATATCTATCTATCTATCTATCTCATATCTATCTATCTATCTATCTATCTATCTATCTATCTATCTATCTATCTATCTATCTATCTATCTATCTATCTATCTATCTATCTCATATCTATCTATCTATCTATCTATCTATCTATCTATCTATCTATCTCTCTCATATCTATTTGTCTATCTATCTCTCTATCTATCTATTTGTCTATCTATCTATCTATCTATCTATCTATCTATCTATCTATCTATCTCATATCTATCTATCTATCTATCTATCTATCTATCTATCTATCTATCTATCTATCTATCTATCTATCTCATATCTATCTATCTATCTATCTATCTATCTATCTACCTCATATCTATCTATCTATCTATCTATCTATCTATCTATCTATCTATCTATCTATCTATCTATCTATCTATCTATCTCATATCTATCTATCTATCTATCTATCTATCTATCTATCTATCTCATATCTATCTATCTATCTATCTATCTATCTATCTATCTATCATCTATCTATCTATCTATCTATCTATCTATCTATCTATCTATCTATCTATCTATCTATCTATCTATCTATCTATCTATCTATCTCATATCTATCTATCTATCTCCTATCTATCTATCTATCTATCTATCTATCTATCTATCTATCTATCTATCTATCTATCTATCTATCTATCTATCTATCTATCTCATATCTATCTATCTATCTATCTATCTATCTATCTATCTATCTATCTATCTATCTATCTATCTATCTATCTATCTATCTCATATCTATCTATCTATCTATCTATCTATCTATCTATCTATCTATCTATCTATCTATCTATCTATCTATCTATCTATCTCTATCATATATAATATATGACTGTGTGTCCTTTGCTATTGCCTGAGAAATTTGTGTGGAGCTGTGTCCTTTATAGATATAGCTATTGGGTCACAAAAATAATCACTCATCTTCCATCTTCTCTCCCACACTCAATATCATTTTTACATTAATTCCTATTTTATAACGCCTGACCATGTCTTAACTAATCCATAGTGAACATAGAGTGACGTTTATGCCACGCTGCCATGCATATGTCCGTCTTTTTTCGGATTTCTTGAAATCAGAAGTTTAGGAAGTTACATTGTAATCCCCCTCCTATATTTTATATATTTCTAAACAATTCATATGAAGCAAAGCTACAAAAAAAAGGCAAAAAGTAAAAAACACAAACATTTCAAACAGTTTTTAAAAAAAAGATATATTTTTAACCTTGAATGTCTTATATGATAGTAGTTTGTATGTGTTTGTGTATATCCTGTTTATACCACATTGATAATACTCTCCATTATATGCACTATTTACATATTATTAGAAATGGGAATGCACTTTTGCTATTATCCAACAATGTCAGATGTGGTGATGTTGGGTTCTTTTGTGCTCCGCCACATAGTTACACTCCCCCTGCTTTATTATACTGTGTATTAACTGCTAAATATAATTGCAGCCTGTAGGCTCCACCTTACGTTATACACTTTCTAAAGGCCTTTTCATGCCAGAAGAACTGATTGTGTTATATCTTCTAATATAACCTTCTATACAGTCTACTCTCTAAGAATTATATGATAAGGAATAAATAGATAGAGAGATAGATAGAGAGATAGAGAGATAGAGAGATAGAGAGATAGATAGAGAGATAGATAGAGAGATAGAGAGATAGAGAGATAGAGAGATAGATAGAGAGATAGATAGAGAGATAGATAGAGAGAGAGAGAGAGAGAGAGAGAGAGAGAGAGAGAGAGAGAGAGAGAGATAGATAGATAGATAGATATGAGATAGATAGATAGATAGATAGATAGATAGATAGATAGATAGATAGATAGATAGATAGATATGAGAGATAGATAGATAGATAGATATGAGATAGATAGATAGATAGATAGATAGATAGATAGATAGATAGATAGATAGATAGATAGATATGAGATAGATAGATAGATAGATAGATAGATATGAGATAGATAGATAGATAGATAGATATGAGATAGATAGATAGATAGATAGATAGATATGAGAGAGATAGATATGAGATAGATAGATAGATAGATAGATAGATAGATAGATAGATAGATAGATATGAGAGAGATAGATATGAGATAGATAGATAGATATGAGATAGATAGATAGATAGATATGAGATAGATAGATAGATAGATAGATAGATAGATAGATAGATAGATAGATAGATATGAGATAGATAGATAGATAGATAGATATGAGATAGATAGATAGATAGATAGATAGATAGATAGATAGATAGATAGATAGATAGATAGATAGATAGATAGATAGATATGTGATAGATAGATAGATAGATATGTGATAGATAGATAGATAGATAGATAGATAGATAGATAGATAGATAGATAGATAGATAGATATGAGATAGATAGATAGATAGATAGATAGATAGATAGATAGATAGATAGATAGATAGACAAATAGATATGAGAGAGATAGATAGATAGATAGATAGATGATAGATAGATAGATAGATAGATAGATAGATAGATAGATAGATAGATAGATAGACAAATAGATATGAGAGAGATAGATAGATAGATAGATAGATAGATAGATAGATAGATAGATAGATAGATAGATATGAGATAGATAGATAGATAGATAGATAGATAGATAGATAGATAGATAGATAGATAGATAGATAGACAAATAGATATGAGAGAGATAGATAGATAGATAGATAGATAGATAGATAGATAGATAGATATGAGATAGATAGATAGATAGATAGATAGATAGATAGATAGATAGATAGATAGATAGATAGATATTCCTCTCAACACCAAATACAGACATAACAATATAGAGAAAATCATTTTTCATACCTTTTGCTCCTGAATTTCCTGTCTTGTTTTACTAAAACGAATAGAAAATAAGATCTAAAATTATTTTAAAAAATCTAAACATTAAAAAACAAAAAGAACAAAAACAAAGCAAAGCAGCCATTGTAAGCCAGCGACAGCCTGCGGCCCCTATTTAGAAAAAAATCCCCCATTGAGCATATTAATCCACCATTAAGACAACGGAACATCGCCGTTTCTTCCAGTTATATAAAGTGACACGTAATAGAGGCCTGCCCATCCTGCCCATCCTGCCCATCCTGCCCATCCTGCCCTTCTGAGAATATAGTATACAAAAATACACAACCACCCGGTTTTTACGATTTATATTCTATGAAGGAACATTGAAATGTGGAGGTGAGAAGGATATCACTCATGTGCTTATTATAACTATTTTATAGCGGCACAGAAATAAATGTCATCAAATGTAACAAAATATAAATTGGCAAATAATAAACGTGGAAAATATATTAACAAATACATGTAAGTATAAGCTAAAAGATATATAGTAGTGCGTGCGTAGGCCTAGCATGAAACATGCCAACAAAAGTATCTGTTGCTTGTTCTATCTATCTATCTATCTATCTATCTATCTATCTATCTATCTATCTATCTATCTATCTATCTATCTATCTCTCTCATATCTATCTATCTATCTATCTATCTCTCTATCTATCTCATATCTATCTATCTATCTATCTATCTATCTATCTATCTATCTATCTATCTATCTATCTATCTATCTATCTATCTAACCGATACCATAAAATATAATACACACCATAATAATCCAGAATAAAATATATCACTATAAGAATAATGTCTATCTATCTATCTCATATCTATCTATCTATCTATCTATCTATCTATCTATCTATCTATCTATCTATCTATCTATCTATCTATCTATCTATCTATCTATCTATCTATCTATCTCTCTCATATCTATCTATCTATCTATCTATCTATCTATCTATCTATCTATCTATCTATCTATCTATCTATCTATCTATCTATCTATCTATCTCATATCTATCTATCTATCTATCTATCTATCTATCTATCTATCTATCTATCTATCTATCTATCTATCTATCTATCTATCTATCATCTATCTATCATCTATCTATCTATCTATCTATCTATCTATCTATCTATCTATCTATCTATCTATCTATCTATCTATCTATCTATCTATCTATCTATCTATCTCATATCTATCTATCTATCTATCTATCTATCTATCTATCTATCTATCTATCTATCTATCTATCTATCTATCTATCTATCTATCTATCTATCTATCTATCTATCTATCTAACCCATACCATAAAATATAATACACACCATAATAATCCAGAATAAAATATATCACTATAAGAATAATGTCTATCTATCTATCTCATATCTATCTATCTATCTATCTATCTATCTATCTATCTATCTCATATCTATCTATCTATCTATCTATCTATCTATCTATCTATCTATCTATCTATCTATCTATCTATCTATCTATCTATCACATATCTATCTATCTATCTATCTATCTATCTATCACATATCTATCTATCTATCTATCTATCTATCTATCTATCTATCTATCTATCTATCTATCTATCTATCTATCTATCTATCTATCTATCTATCTATCTATCTATCACATATCTATCTCATAATCTATCTATCTATCTATCTATCTATCTATCTATCTATCTATCTATCTATCACATATCTATCTATCACATATCTATCTATCTATCTATCTATCTATCTATCTATCTATCTATCTATCTATCTATCTATCTATCTATCTATCTATCTATCTATCTATCTATCTATCTAACCGATACCATAAAATATAATGCACACCATAATAAGCCAGAATAAAATATATCACTATAAGAATAATGTATACAATACATAGCGTGCAGTTATTTTATACTTATATTTCTACATCATTCAATATCAGAAATACAATTTCCATGGGCCTTTTTTCTTTCTCATTTAAATACTAAAGGCCATAAAAAAAATAAAAATGTAAATTTACACCTCAGTGTAAATATTCCGTAAATTATTTGATATTTCGTGTGTGAATGGCGCCTGTAATGTTAATATTTTTTCTCCTTCGAGCAGAGAATTTCTTGATAATTAATATTCACACCAGCCGTCACTTCACCGGGTATTTGGAAGTGCAGACGAGGTAAACAAGAAGTCATTGGTCGTCTAGGCCTTTTCTTTACACATAATAGGGGGCCCATCTTTACTGCACAATTCCAGTGGCCTCTCCCGCTCCCAATCCTTTTAAATTAAGATGCTAAGTGCTGGCACGGAAGATTATAATGAGACCAGAGATACCGTGTCTGCTGCTAATGCCGTACGTAGCGTTCGCTCCAATAATCCTGCTCTGGCAGCGGGGCTAAATCTCCAGTCATTATTACTAAAGAGGAATTTTTTGCCTACGGCTAAGACAAGCCTATGAGAAGTCTCAAGATTGCCTTATATTGGTCAAAATTGCATATATGCCCTACAGATCTGTAAAGCAACAACAGCTGCTTAATTGTCACATTTTCAAGTCTCAGTTGCCATGCAAAAATGCAACTGAATCCTAATCGGAATTTTTTTTTTCATGTATAAAATTTTTTTTTCATAGTAATAAAAAAAGATATAAAACAATAAAAAAAAATGTAAACCATATATAAAAAAAATAACCAAAAAAATTAAAATACTCACCGTGTAATCTTAACATTTCGCCTGACGGATGCGGCATTCTTGGAGGTGCTTGTAAAATGAGTGGCTTCGCCAACATCCTACCCTCTTGTGGCAGTTGGTTGCATCTCAGAGTGACGTAAAAAGGTGCCATCCATTCAGGATATTTCTCCGCAGCTTTTGAGGTTCTCAGAATCCGTCCTTTCTTTATGCATATGTGCTTGCTCTGCCTCCACAGCCCTTTTTGCACCACAAGACAGGTCTTCATGCTGAACGATTATGCAGCTCCTCTAACCACGGTAGACACAAATACCCACAATTATATACCTCAAGAGCTTCTCCACCCGATCCCCACAGAACAAAAATGAGTGAAAGACAATCATAGCACGGGTCTTTTCACATAAATACTTCTTTAGTCACTGGCTCCTCCTTGCATTCTTTTGAGTTTTGACCAAAGAAAATGTTGATTGGGGTAGGACTAAAGAAGGGGGTGTGGCCGAGAACAAAAAGGGGCGTGGAATGCCTTATGGACACCTAATATAGTGCAGTCCCTCCCCCTTACCCCTCAGTCCACACATATATAATTCAACTCAATCTCACTAGTTAGGGGGAACATTTTAGTTTTTTTTCATGAGTGCTTTCAAAAACACGCTAGTTTTAATTTCATTTTGATTTCTTTTTTAAATTTTTTAAATTCGGGAATTACTCATTTATGAAATTACAATTTCAATTTGAAGTCTGGTTATGGTGCCTTATTACCATGTCAAAAGCACCGTGGGATCATCAATTTGCATAGGCAAAGATGGCAAATTTTGTAAAATTTTATAAATTTTTTACTTTACACTCTCTAAATAGGAAAATTGCTGGACAGTGTCATCCCTGCTCTCCTAGAAGTGTTTAAATTGCCAGTCCCACAGGTCTGAATCTACATTTTTTTTATTACGTCTGGTATCCAGGGCTCATTTTGAGACTGTCTTTGGAAGTTGGACTAATGGTCCGTAGAAAATGCACAATGAATTCACTTTTCTGTCTTCTTGCCTGGGAACTCAGTACGTCCTGAACTTGACAGGCAGTCTACTGAATGTTAATGAGATGTCTCAAGTTCATTGTCAAAAGGCCCTCGCAGACACCCTGTTCTCTCCCATAGACCAGCCTTCAATTCCAACGCTTGTTTTGTTCCACTGACTAAACCCTTGTGTGTGTGTGTGTTTTTTTTTAATGCATTTGAAGTACCCAGACTTCCATACTGGCATAATTAGCCAAGAAAATTTGCATGGTCGGTCCTTTCAGTTAAATAAACAATTCCCATACTTACGCCTTCAAAATATCAGCTTCTGCCAAATGGGTCCACCATATCTTCTGTGCTCTGATCGTGGATAGATAAAAAGGAAAGACAGAAAGATGATAATTTGGTCAGATGTGGATTATATTCTCCTGCTCCGTCTACGTTGTATTATTTTTGTTCTTTGATACAAATTAGGACCTGCTTTCTTATTATATAGGACTACGTCCGCCTCTACAAAGTTGTTACCCATCACGTTTGGATTTTTCAGCTTTGATCTACATAGAGGTGAGTCTGATACTAGTCATTTATTTTGTAATATTTAAGGTTATTTATCTTTTATATTAATATAATTTTTTTTATGTTTTTTGTTTTGACCCTGATTTTGTGTTGTCACTAGCACTGGCAGAAGAAACTGAAGCCCCAAAAAAATAATCTATAGGGTTTTTAATTTTTTTTTACATTTATGTTATTGACTTAAAATATTAAATGTAAAAAATAATAAAATAATTTGAGTTCCAAATTAATTTCCCTTTTTTTCATAGCCACTTTTTGTTTCTCCTAGACTTTGGGTATATTATTATTATTTTCTCACCAAGTTGGATAAATTGTGCCTCTTGTGTCTCTGTCTTTTGTTCAGACAAATCTTTTCGTATTGTTAGCACTCCCTGGGAGCGGATTTAAGCACGCCTTCTATAAACCCACGTGACCCCCCCCCCCCACACCACCTTGTTAAAAAAAAAATGCTCATTAGCCAAAAGGAAACTCAGAGCCATATAATTAGAATTAACTACAGACACCTCTTGATTGCTTTCCTTTTTTTTTTACCTAAAAAAAATATATCTGTACCATACTGTTTATGGAATTTACAACTTTACCAATTAATTTTTACCTGAATTTTTTTTACTTAAAAAAATCTAAATTATTTAAAAATACTGTTTTTGAAATTTATATCTTATTCTAGAAAAATCTTACCACTGTAATTTCTTATTGGCTTTTATTTTTTTAATCTCAATTTCTCCTGTAGCTAGGTAGTCATCCTTGTGTATGCAAGAAATAGACTCATTTACTCACCTATTGAAGCAGATGCAAATATTACATTCCAAAATGAATCCGTCTTTGAAATTCTTCCTTTTTTTTTATCCCCATTGTGAAAAAATGTTCTCCCCTTTTTTCCTCTGTGTTCTTCGAGGGAACAGCTCTTCAAGAAAATGGGATCGTTCTGGAGATGCGAATGAAGCTCCTTGCGAGAAAAAGGGGAAACTGACATGGCGTAAGGATACACGAACTACAAAGGAATACTCCACGTAGCTTATACGTAAAGTATACGTATTATATTTCTAAAAGATGATATGCAGATGTTATAAAGGGTGGTCTGACCAACACAACCGATTTTTTTTTAAAGGGTGGGAATAAAATAATTTTTTTCACCTCTGTTATGTATTTATTGTAATTGAGTGCTTACAGTCATGCATATCTGACTGATCATTATAGTCTCATTAGCATATATGCAAATTTGAAATCCTCAGCACAGTACGAGAGTATGGGTCACATCAGCATTATTTTTCACACCACATCTGCATCTTTTCTCAGAATATTATCAATTTTTTTTTCTAAAAAAATGTTATAACATTTTGGAACAAATATCAAGAACAAAAATTTGCCAAAATTTTTTTTTAATTTTTTTTTTTAAACAAAAGAAACAATTATATAGAAAATTCTACTTATATATCCTTTAACCCCCCCCAAACCCACCCCCAATTTTTTTTAATGCAACATGAAAAATTGATTGAGAAGTGACGACTATAGAGATATGTAAAAAAAAAAAGTACAATTTAATTACCTGATATGCAGAGGCATCAATGCTGTTGTTAATTAGCATGGAAACGTGTATATATACATATGTATGTGTACATATATATATATATATATATATGTATATATATATATATATATATATATATATATATATATATATATATATATATATATATATATATATATATAATAACAGTTAGGTCTAACTGATATTCTATATTTTCCAGCTACTACTTTTCAAGCCTGAGGACAAAGGTGTCCAAAAACATTGCACACTTGAATTTTTGGTATTTTAGTTAATTTTCAATTTTTTTCAATTGTAAGTAAAAAAAAAAATTCTAAAAATGTTAAGTTTATATTACATAAAACAACAACAGTTGCTGTAAATAATAAAAACTATTCATAATAATAGCATCGTATGGCATAAATGATGGGTTTACAGCTTGAATACTTTGCAGAACAGAAAATGTCATTGTCGACCGATACCGACACAAAGCCAAGAGACGATCACAAACCATGGGGAAATGAAAATGTTACCATCGTATACAATGGTTCATTATGGATTTGCGATTCATATGTAAAACTCAGTTGAGAAATTGAGATTTTTTTCAAGAGGTATATTTAAATTAACCCCTTACATGTCCCAAGGGAGAAACAGTTTTCAATAACTTTTTGATATTTTTGTTTAATGTTTGTTCTTTCTTTAAGATATAAGAAATTCCACTCAGTTGATAACATTATTGTTCTTTTTTATTTTCTATTTTCTATTTCGAAATTGATTTCAAAATTAGGAAATTATGAAACGGATGTGTTCAAAATACCTTGAAATACTTTTTTTTTATGACCCTTTTTATACTGTTTTTTAAATATTAAATTACAATAGTCCCTATATTTCCACATAGGAATGTGATGTCTATTTTCCAGGACATAAAGGCATTCTGTACAAATTCCATTAGGACCTTTTACTGAAGATCAACCAGCCCTTATTTCAGTGTAAGAATTTGAAATTTCGCTTATATATAAATATTTATTCACGTTTTAAAAAAAGAAATACAAAAAAATTGTCCATAACTAGATATTTATTATGAAGCATAAATAATTTTCCAATTTTTATATTTTTTTTACAGAAATTTGAGGCCAATTTGAGAACATTGATTTTTTTGTTTTTAACATTATTACCTACTTAATCATTTACAATTAATTTACGTGTTTATTTTGTTTAAATGCCACAAAAATCAGATTATAGTATTTTACTATGACATTTAAAGAAATTTTCGAAAATTTTTATTATTTTTTACATTATTTCTTACTATATCCACATCAGGATTTATACTTTATTACTTATTAATAATTTTAGCTAACCGATAAATTAATAGGTGCTTAATATCTATTACGAGTATCTATACATTTGTAATCAGAGTGTATTGCACTAATTGGGGTATTTATTACTAGAGCGCTATTGTTAGGTTTTTCTGCTCTACCGCCTTCTACATTGGTGGGTAAGTTTTACTTGACTTATCAAAAATTCCCTTAAAATATTCATGATCTAAATGTTAATAATTATATATGACTAAAATGATAGACAAACATAAAAAGTTGAAATTAAAAATGTATTATTTTTTTTTTTCAAGAGTCGTTTAGGTGATATTTGAGACGATAAATAATTTTTTCTCTTGTCATGTACATTTACCTGCCTACAATGTTATCATTAACACAAAAAGGTAAGAAAGCCTTCAGAGTATATCTATCTATCTATCTATCTATCTATCTATCTATCTATCTATCTATCTATCATCTATCTATCTATCTATCTATCTATCTATCTATCTATCTATCTATCTATCTATCTATCTATCTATCTATCTATCTATCTATCTATCTATCTATCTATCTATCTATCTATCTATCATCTATCTCTATCTATCAAGAACCACTTTACTGTAAGAGAAATAGAAAAGTCATGTGATATGTTGTACTTTAACTAATAATGCAGTAAAAAAAAGTGGTCTATATACCCTTTACAAGCTCTAGTCTTGAGTAGGTGATATATGTTAATGTACCAATGATTGCTTAGCTATCTAGATAATATAGAATTCATTTAAGATTTTCAACTTTTTAGGATACATTTACAATCATTGCACTTACACATCAACATTTTGGAACCTGAATTTTTGGGGGTTTGTAACAACGAATGTCACCTAGTTCTTACGAGTGGTCAATTATAAGGTATTTATCTTCAAAAGAATACAAAATGTGTCATATAAAATATGTAATCGATGTTGCATATAAAAATAACTTCTTTTATGACAAATTATTGTTGCTTTAACCATTTTTTTTACTGTTGAAAAAAATTAAATATTTTTTTTTAGTATTTATTTAAAGCAAAAAAACATCAAGACTCATTTGAATGATCAATTATTATTATTATTATTATTATTATTATTATTATTATTATTATTATTATTAAATGATCCAAATAATTATCACAGCTAGGGTTGACTAAGTTACTTAGGTTAATCCTAAAAAACTTTAATAAAAAAAAATATCAAAAAAATTTGTTAAATAATGCAATTTTAAAGGAAACAATATGTTGAACCCAAATATATTGGTAGAATATATATATATATATATATATTTTAAAAAAAAATAATATATTTATATATATATAAATAAAAAATAAATAAGTAAATAAAAATAATAAATATATATATATATATATATAAATAAAAAATAAATACGTAAATAAAAATAATATATATATATATAGCAAAATATATGACCATAATATCACAGGATAATGGGAAAACAATAAGTTTTATATTACATTCTTACATAATTATTTATCATATAAAGAGTATAGAGTGGATAAAAAAAAAAAACAACAACCAACCCCACCCCCACCAAAAGCGTACAAAAACCACAATTAATGGGCATTTTTTTTTGTTTCAGCCATTTTTTCATACATCAAATGAAAGAATATTTTTTTTCCTTTTAAACAAAAAAATCAATGTTTTTGTGTCTTTCTTGTATTGCTTTATTTTAATACCATGCAATGTAACAGGTGCTTTGACTCTAAATGACTCATTTCACCGGCCGCCCCATTCATTTTATTGTATTGTTGAAATCCATGAAGTGAAAAAAAGATATTGATGTTATTGTTGAGAATGAAAATGAACCTTTCCCAGTGAAATGATCCAGACAATTATCTTGGAGAGCCTTATTTACCACAATTTATGAATGTGCCGCGTGATACTGTCGGATAAAATATCGCGTGGAACTTGTAATATTCTATAAACCTGGAAAAGACAGAAAAAGGTGAAAATAAAATCAAATTTTCAATTTCAAATTTGTCTCAATTTGTATTTTTTTGTTGTTGCTTCGTTCCTATGGATATGTCAATTATCTCATACAATAAAAACACGCTGTATAATTGGCCGGAATGGGAATTTTTTGTTTATTTTTGTTACCGATGATAATTTTTTTAGAATTTTAACATACGATAAAAACACTCTGTATAATTGGCCGGAATGGGAATTTTTTGTATTTTTTGTTACCGATGATAATTTTTTTAGAATTTTAACATACGATAAAAACACTCTGTATAATTGGCCGGAATGGGAATTTTTGGTATTTTTTGTTACCGATGATAATTTTTTAGAATTTTAACATAATGTACCACTTAAAACACAAAGCTCACATCCAATAAAAACCTATGTCCAAATTAATTTTCCCATAATAAATTTGTACAATTTCTAATGAGATATGTGGTGAATATGATTCAATATTGATTTAACCTATAGGGAATGTCTTTTTGGTCAAGGTTAATAGCTGCGCCATTATTGTGTGACAGAAATCTACAAAAGAAGGGGGGGGGGGTGTTTCCACAGTCAGTGTGATAGTATGTGATTTGGTAACTACAATAGAAAAAAAATATTAATACAGGATAAATATATATATATATATATATATATATATATATATATATATATATATATATATAAAATATATATCCTGTGTAAATATTAATTTTTCTAAAAAAAAAATTTTTATTCTTTTTTGGCCATTTTTGTAAAATGGGGGCACACTACCCTTTAAAGTCTCACTGTAGAGTGGAGCCCCAACACATGCCAATTAACCCAGACAGTAGTAGGTTTGCCTAATCTAGTCAAGACATCTCTGTCCAGTACCCGGCATTTTCATAGGGTTCATTAAAACAATGACCAAATGGGCACCCCTGGATACATTGTGGATGCTGGATTTGGGAGCTGGATTTGGAGTACCAATAATAAAAAAAAGTATTTTTTTTCCATTGGTCCTTATGTAATAGGGACATAATGATATTAATGATCATAAGAAGAAGAAAAAAAAACCAACTTTATTAAAAATCTCTATTCTTTTCCATGAAGGATATAGGGAACATGCCTGACATCAATGCTTGGGAACTGGAACTAGGTCTGTATATATTTTTGGTACCTACAGAATCAATAACACTTTCTTTTTAACTAAGTAGCTTACAAAAAGTGTCCCCTAATTTTTCAGACCTGACTTGTACGTACGAATGCTCTGAACACAACTTGAAACAATGTCTTCCGCCAGGAATAGAGAGACATATATAGTGATTTCGCAACGTTTTATAGCCTTAAAGTGCACACAATCAGGTGGAAATTCCAGATTTTTTTTTATACTATTATTTATATTGTATTAGGTACACGAAATTTGTAAAAAATAAAAAATAAATTCCTATAATTACAAAAAAAAAATTTATTAAACCATCACAACATGTCAATCTATATTATTCATTAAAATCAGAATTACCAAACTTTTAAAAAAAAATGTAATACACACACATATATATATATATATGTGTGTGTGTGTATTAAATGTATTTTTGTATTTTTTTTAAAGTTCAATAATTATGATTTAGATGCAATAGTATATATATATATATATATATATATATATATATATATATATATATATATATATATGTGTGTATATGTATATTTATTTTTATTGTATTTTTTGGGGAATTTCTTTTGATTTTATCCAAAAATCACTAATGAGAAATGTAGGAATGAGGTCTTTTTTATTGCCTGTAAAACAGTCATGACAACTGGTTGAGGTTCCCTAATAAACTGCAATTACTTACTACCTTCCATTGTTCTGGCCATGTATGTAGGTTTTAAGGGCTTGTTAATCTCTGTCTTTAAGTCCCTTCATACAGTCTCCGAGGGACTATAGAAGAGACGGTTCCATATTATTTTATCATGTTAGTTAAAGAAGACATCTTCTTAGGCCACAGGACAATGCCCGTATGACCATTCAGGCCGAATGACCTTATTCTCAGGCCCGTGACCTTTGCGATTGTACGGGGAAATAGCACCTTTTTAGAAATCCTCACACATCTGAATAAAAAAAGGGACTCAATAAAGAAAGCGAGGGACAGAGGACTTACACAAGACATTGTGAATGGCCTTTCTGTCCACTGACTGGGAAAAGTTTGTTTAAATTCTTTTTATGTCTTTCTTGTTGGGCCCAGCAGGGAAGTTGCTACCAGTCATTCTCCTCGTAGGTTCCTCCTTCCTCGTACAATGATCCCCAGGAGTGGATATAGCTCCAGGAAAGGTGTTGTTTATTTTTGCTTAAAATCGACAATACCAGCAGATGGACTTTGATAGGATTACCTTATTAATCCCTAAGTCATGGTACAGAGAAAATGATCTATTATTTGGAGGGAGGAGGGGGGGGGGGGGTCATTTACTGGTGTTTTTTTTTTCCCAAAAAGTTGGAATGAATTAAAACTGATGAGTGTTCTACATCGTCTGGTTAAAATGTGATATTTAGGCCAAAAAGTTTGACATTTTGCAAATTTGAAATCAAATTTTGCTTTCGAGCCTAGAATTTGAGTAACTAAAGAAAAGGAGCGCAACATTGGATGTCTGTGGTGTGTAATGTATTTTCGGAAATTAAAAATTTTAATCAACACCCTGTCTATTTTCTCAAAACTGGACATATGTCTTTAACTACGTAACTATGAATACAAGGAATGAAGAAATGGTCCAGGGTGCGGTATTTGGGGAGCGTTTTATTTTTATTTTATTATTATTATTCTTTTTTTTTTTTTTACTTTTGTGTGTACATAGGCAGCATTTAGGGATGCTATAAAGACATGTATATTCAAAAATAAGGACTCCCTTCCCTAAACCGGAGTCACGGTCCTCAAGTTTATCGCTTTTGAAAAACTTAATAGAGAATTTATTTCAAAAAGTTGCATCGAGCATCAAATCGTCAAGCAGATATAACTGATAAGCTATACGCCACACGGCAATAGTGTTGTGCTTCCTAAAAAGAACCGGTCACCTCTCCTGACACGTCTATTTTAGTAAATAATTGTATTTCCCATGAAAGAACAATTCCGGAGCATCTTTTCTTAGAACTCTGCATTGTGTAATTCCTCTGTTATACCTCCTAGAAATGTATGAATAAATTAACAGCTGGGTGTTACCATTCTCCTGGTCAAAGGGGCGTGTCCCTACACAGTCTCACTCTGTCATCACTGATTGGACGTTGTCAGTCTGTGTAGGGACACACCCCCAACTGGTAACACCCAGTTGTCAATTTAGTCATAAATTTATAGGAGGACTAACCGAGGAACGGCACCACGTAGAGTTCTGAGAAAAGATGCTCCAGAATTGATATTTCATGGGGAATTCAAGCATTTACTAAAACGGACGTGTCAGGGGAGGTGACTGGTCCCCTTTAGCCGCTACGAAATCAGATCCTGTTTAGGGGTAATAGTTTTAGGGCATATTGCAAGGACGGTTTCAATTAAAACGGCAAACAGTGAGGTAGCTCTAGTGGATGTTGTGGTCACACCCAGGCCTGGGTGCTGACAACATAAGAGAAAATTCCTTCTGTCATAGATGTGTTATAAAAGGGCAGTATGATGGAATATTGCGATAATAGCAATATAAGGCCGAATTCAGACAACCGTAGTATACGTCCCTGTGACGGCGGTTAGAACAACGGCCGTCACACGGACGCATGTATTTAAACTGACCGAGTGAAGGGCCTGTTGAAAAATAGAACATTTCCTGTTTTCTTCCGTTTTCACGCATCCCTCAATAGACTCAATTCTATGAGGGATCCGTGAAAACCGTCACTCGTTCGTGTGAATGTGGCGTAAATGTAATAACTGCAGAAGGGGCGATCTTACTGCACCAATAAATTCCTCGGGTATATAATGTATAGAAATCACATATTCTTCCCAGTTAAATAAAAAAAATAAAAAAAAATAAAAAGCAAAACAAGAGCCATAAAGATCCTTTTATTTAAGCATTAGTTATGTTGTTTTTAATTTTTTTTTTTTACCGATATAAACTGAAAAAAAAAGCAAAAATTGTAAAATTTTGGTAAAATTTTCAAAAATCCAAACATAATTTACAAAGAATTCTACACATCAATTGCTCACTGGTAAATAAACTGAATAATCAGAATCTCCATCCCCCGCTTCATACAACGCATATGCCTTTTTTGATGCTCCTCCGTAAATCCCAACAGACACGTGGGAAAATATATATTATTCATTCCCACAGTATTTTGCACGAATAAAATACTGCGACATTAAGGGTGGGATTTAATTTGTAGATGATGATTTTATAACCCTTTCATGACCTCCGTGCTGGTTTGACACTTATCAGCGTTAAACAAAGACTCTTAATAGGCTCATATTAATCCCAGCTGTCACTCTCTATCTGGTTATCTGCGTAGAGTGCAAGCTCCTAGGGGCAATGATATCCTAACCAGCTTAATGCCCTTATCTCTTCCTGTCAGCTGAGCGGGTTTAGGGGAACTGGGTCGAGCACAACAATCTGGTTTGGGATGCCATTATAACATTCCCTCTCTTCATAAACAATAAAACACATCAGGGGGGTAGGGAAGTGACAAAAATTTTGCTGAGGGTATTGAATATTCTTAATGGAGGTGTGAAGATTTGATTAGATTTTAGAATCAAAAATTCCCAGCTCAAAAAAAAAAAAAAAGTTTTTTTTTTTTGTTTTTTTTACTAGCTGCCAATTTTTTTATATTTTCCTCATGGCCGATGATGGGTCAGAACAGGTGTACATTGTAGAATAACTTTTTGAAAGTGCTAAATTCGCGAGGATCGGACACCCCCCTTTTTGGCATACTATTGGGCTGTTCCGGAGTAAGGGACTCCTACTATATGGTTCGGTTCCCATGTTTGAGCCCTACCATGCAAGATTTTTATTTATTATTATTTGTGACATGTTAGTCGCCATTTTGGCTACAGAACCAACTGATAACCTTGCTGATGTCTCGTAATTCTTCTTAAAGGGGTTTCCCCGGACTTTGATATCATTATCAGATCGCTAGGGGTCCAAATCGCAGCAACCTCAGCGATCACCTAATTGAAGGGCCTGCCATTGGTTACCAGGGACAGCTCCGTACATCAGGTAGTGGCTGTGCCTGGTATTGCAGCTCAGTCCCATTTACATTGGTTTATCCCAGAAAATGGGTGTAGGTGGTTCATGGTGGTCCTGTTACTGATGAATCTTATGTTGTAAAATCACTTATAAACGAGGGATGTTCCATTAAGCACTGATTTATATTCCTATATAATAAATTATTGCTATGTTACTATGAATTAAAAAAATGGCTTCGTCCACTGTGTGCAGATTTCTAATTTAAAACGTGATTATTCCATGCTTTACTGCCTACCTTGGCCCCCCAAAAAAGTCACGGTAATAATGATCATGAGTTAGGGATTATTTTGGGATCACTTTGATTTCTGCTCTGCGGCTCTGCTCTTTAGGACACTTGGTGCGTTACTTACATTGCGGTTTCTGCCACTAGGTTGCAACTTCATTTACCTATAGGCAAAAGGTAAATCACATTTCTGGTGTTAGGAGCACGTAACAGGGATCATAGTAGTGGCAGAATTCCCAAGTATATACTGTACATTCCTATGAAGTTTGCCAAGGAAAGCAAAATCCCTTTATGTTACCGCCATCTAGTGACAAAAGAAGGAATTGCTGCACAAACTACCTAATGTGAAGAATAAAAAAATAAGGCGCTTATCATATAATATCAGAGTTGGAAACAATTATCAAAAAGTTTATTTACAACCAAAAAGAACAAAAACCTTTGTAAATAATAGTTATAGTTACAGAGGATGAAAAAAGACAATTTTAACTGCTAGAAGATGAAGGGATCTATCTCATATCTATCTATCTATCTATCTATCTATCTATCTATCTATCTATCTATCTATCTATCTATCTATCTATCTATCTATCTCATATCTATCTATCTATCTCATATCTATCTATCTATCTATCTCATATCTATCTATCTATCTATCTATCTATCTATCTAGCTATCTATCTATCTATCTATCTATCTATCTCATATCTATCTATCTATCTATCTATCTATCTATCTATCTATCTATCTATCTATCTATCTATCTATCTCATAACTATCTATCTATCTATCTATCTATCTATCTATCTATCTATCTATCTATCTATCTATCTAATATCTATCTATCTATCTCATATCTATCTATCTATCTCATATCTATCTATCTATCTATCTATCTATCTATCTATCTATCTATCTATCTATCTATCTCATATCTATCTATCTATCTCATAACTATCTATCTATCTAGCTCATATCTATCTATCTATCTAATATCTATCTCATATCTATCTATCTATCTATCTATCTAATATCTATCTCATATCTATCTATCTATCTCATATCTATCTATCTATCTATCTATCTATCTCATATCTATCTATCTATCTATCTATCTATCTCATATCTATCTATCTATCTCATAACTATCTATCTATCTATCTAGCTCATATCTATCTATCTATCTATCTAATATCTATCTATCTATCTATCTATCTATCTAGCACATATCTATCTATCTATCTATCTAATATCTATCTCATATCTATCTATCTATCTCATATCTATCTATCTATCTATCTATCTCATATCTATCTATCTATCTATCTCATATCTATCTATCTATCTCATAACTATCTATCTATCTATCTAGCTCATATCTATCTATCTATCTATCTAGCTCATATCTATCTATCTATCTATCTATCTATCTATCTAGCTCATATCTATCTATCTATCTATCTAGCTCATATCTATCTATCTATCTATCTATCTATCTATCTATCTATCTATCTATCTCATATCTATCTATCTCATATCTATCTATCTCATATCTATCTATCTCATATCTATCTATCTCATATCTATCTATCTCATATCTATCTATCTCATATCTATCTATCTCATATCTATCTATCTATCTATCTATCTATCTATCTATCTATCTATCTATCTATCTATCTATCTATCTATCTATCTATCTATCTATCTATCTCATATCTATCATCATCTATCTATCTAGCTATCTATCTATCTATCTCATATCTATCTATCTATCTATCTATCTCATATCTATCTATCTATCTATCTATCTGAACAAGCTTTTTTTTATATCTTTTTTTGAATAACTTTTTTTTTTTATAAAACAATAAAATAAAAATCAACATAAGAAAAATATCCAGCTGGGTGATGTCCTGGCACTGCAGCAGGGGAGCTCGCCTCCTTTCCAAGTTCCTTTATGGCAGCGTCAGTGTCGACCCATCATCCCCCAGCTCCCTGATAATTTATAAGCCGGACACTGTTGTTCAGTTCAATCATTACAACAGAATAAACTTTATTCTACATTACTGATTGAACTCCCCACAATCCTCTCAGCACCCGCCGGCAATTGAATATGTGTAATGAATTTGGAAATAGCTACAAGCCCTGAGCCCCAGCATCAATCTGATCCAGATCGCTTATGTTTAGAAAACTATTATTTTTTTCCAGAAACAGCGCCACTCTTGTTTTCAGGCTGTGTCTGGTACTACAGCTCAGCCACAATCACTTCAAAGACACTGGAGATTATCCACTCCCTTTGTTTAAGCCATAAGCGTGTCTATTGGCGGACGTGCCCTCTATAATACCAGAGCCAGTAGTGAGGCCAACAATGTAGTAAAGTCTATTCTGTGTCTTGTATATAACATTCATGGCGGCCAAGGGAATAGGACGGAGTCATCCATATATTTCCGGCTGGATTTAGAAGGTCACTGGAGTTTAAATGAAGCACATTCATATGTCATGGTTTAGTGGTTGTCAAGGCCCCTCCCTCATAAGTGTACCACCCACAGGAAGAGGAGGAGCATCGACACCCACTTATAAAAATTATAATACATTATTCATTAACACCATATAGTGTATGGCAGGAACTTGGGTAGTCATGTTCTACAGTATTTCTTCCTTCTGACCCCTTGGGTATATTGCGTTTGCCCTAGAAAGACCCAATTACCCAGAAAAACCCTAATAAGATCCGGGGACTAAGCAGCGAGGGGCAAGAGAGCCCTAAACCTGGACAGCTCCGAATCATAAAATGAAGGGGGCAAGAAAACCATTGACCCCAGGACACATGGGCCGATCTTTACACCTCAACCGGCCATATACTGTATACACACAAATCTCTGTGGTCTTCTGCAGTGATCCCACCATCGACGTTGCTGAGATAGTTGATGACATTGACACTGTCCCTCCAGAAAAGTTTCTTGGAGAAAAGACCCGACCTGAAGCCGTTTTATGGAGATCAGACCCTGGTGCCATGAGTCCCCTCTATGGTGCGACACCAAGATATGCCTCAAAAGGCGCCAAGGTGGGCAGGAGCACTATGAAGAACAACTAAAATAATCTGGGGATCGCTAGATAAGAACATCTTCCTACCAGAAGGGTGAAGAGTCAAGAAGACTGGACCTCTTGACCCCAACAGGACATGGGCATTACACTTCTGCCATATACTCTTCCGAAATGTTGACGAGAAACAGAATTTCGGAGGCCTACACCCATTACGGACTAGCGTGTACGAGGAACAGTGGTGCTTTTTTGGATCCCGTGAGGTCCAGTGCGAAGAACGAGGTCACGTCTTGAACACTCTACATACGATGACGTCATCATTGATTTGAAGACGTAATATAGAATATGGTTTCTGTCATGAAGATTAGACACACCGATGGGTGGGTATGCTTGTCTTCAGTTGAGGGTTGTCCACATCACACCAAATGTTGATGTTCTGAGGGGTACTGCCAATACTCTGTGCTGCTGTGGGACCTGGCTCCACCCATTATTATCTTCCGATCTCCCACTGATCTCCAACCGTCCTTCACATCATGTCCCCACCCCTGACATAGGTATCCCTGTCCTTACGAACATCATTGCATGATTTGACACAAGATTACCATATACTTTCCCTGAAATACTCTGCACAGCTGTGGTAATCTGATTGTCTTTTGCGTTATGTCTCCGCCCACATGAAACACTAAAGTTAATAGAGTGGTGGTATTAATGAGTTTATTTTTGTAAGAACGAGCATGTTATTCCGATATACACAATGACGTCGTGATAAAAAGTTGGAAGTGTAGATTAAGATACAAAAGTGAAGTAGCTGCCGTACATTTGAACTCTCAAAGTCTCCCCCAGGCCTCAATAATAAGTAGAGATGCCTTCATTGTGTAAAAATACTGACTTCCAAATGTCACATTTCTTTACCCAGAATCCTTTGCTGCAGACAGAAGTCAAGTAAATTTAAAGGGTAACTCCATCCATCAGTGAAAAGTCCTGTATAGTCACAGTGTCAGTTCTTTAGATCAGCAAAGCTCTACATTTCCCTGTTCCCGCCTCCTGAAGGTTGTCAAGCTCTTTCCATTCTAAGTTTCTCATTTATAGAACCGGCATACAGTGGGAGGGGCCTGACAACCCATTATCTGTTTGAATCAGGAATGGGATCTTACCCCCCACCGACTGTTGTCAATTTCAAAATGACAAAAAAACACATTTAATGAATTTTCCCCTTTAAAAATATAATTGTATATATGAAAATATCAGAATAATGTGAACAGAGGCCACGAAGAGTAAAACAAATCAAGCCTGGCAGTGAATCAATGCCAAGTGAAGCTCCACCTATGGTTAATATTAGTCATCAAATGTAAAATTCAGCACCCTGGGTCTTGGTAATATATACTCTTCTTCTTGCAAATGACTGTTGTTATCTGGAAACCGTCAACAAGCTTCTGATGATGGATGTGCTATTCATATTATGGTCTCTACTTAGTACTTTGAGTGCACAGGGGTGTGCTGTTCTGAACTGGCTATGGGTACGATTATCTCATTAAAGCGACCTTCCAGTCAACTTACCTGCTGCCCCGCTCTTCAATGATCCGGCTTCCATTCCGGTCACCTGCTATCCGGTAGCCAGAATAGCAGCCTCTGCCTCAGACTTTTCTATGGAGATCGTCTTTGAAAGTCTGGGGCACATCCCTACCCCCTCCACTGCCCCCCCCCCCTCCCCCCGATGAACTAGCGCTGATGCGGACGGTCCCTGTCTCAGCGCCGTATCCGGCAGTGGACGGGTGGGGGCGTGCCTCAGACTTTCAAAAAAGATTTCTATAGGAAAGTGTACGGCCATTTCGGATTCCTAGTATCGGGCGACCGGAATGCAGGTATGGAAGCCGGATTTTTTTTTTATCAGTCTATGTTTTTTTTTGGGTTGGAGGGGTCGCTTTAACTCCTTAATATACCTTGCAGCCTGACTAATTGCGCACAAATTATTGACCAGGGGATATTAAAGGGTTAATCAGCCAATCAAAGAACAGTACACCCTTGTGCACTCAAAGTACCAAGGAGAGATGTATAAAAAGTAAGTTACCATCCATCACCAGCAGCCAGCCTGATTGCTGATGGTTTCCAGGTAATAGAAGATATATGACATATATGATCAATAATAATCAAAGGTGAAGGTTCCCTTTGAATCCACAAGTAACGTGTCATAGGGGGGGTATATATTTATTCACATATTACCTACAATATCTTGTGCTCATATATGTCAGTATAAAATGTATCAAGCATCTCCTGTTTTTTAAAAACATATAACAAATAAAACAATTTTTTTTCTTCTTTTAAAAAAAATAAAAAAAAATAAGAATCGGTTTGACCTTTCTGGACACCCTGCAAGGTCAATGCCCAAAAGTTGTATAACATTAAGGCAAATTCCCTCTGCCCGGTTGGCACTGGCCTGTGCCGTTTCCCAGCTATGACATCTGAGGCCCAAATTGACAGCACCATCTTTAATGCTTGCTGATTGTTTCCTGGTGCGGGTAGATGTGCGCACCCTTGTGGAGAAGTCTCTTGGGTGTCATAAAACATAGGTCTCCAGGTGACATTATGCCTGTGTCTGCTGCTCAGGATCCTCGGTGTGCACAGCCATGTGACCTTCTTCTTCAGGAACCTGGAATGAAGAAGAAAAATGGGGGTATATATATATATTTTCAGATGTAGTAGAGTTGAATTTGTCATGAAACTTTTTTTTTTTACTGTGACAAAATAGATACAATTTTGCTGCCATCTACTGGTGAGTAGTAAAATTGCAACTATACTTTCGCCCTATTGTTTATAGATTGGATTTTTTCGCCATCTACTGGTAGATGATTGAATTTCAACTGGCAAAAGCATTCAAAAATACTACAGGTTTCAGTGCTAACATTTCCCAGCATTCCCTGCTTGTTCAGTGCCTGCACAGAGCTTGCTTGTATAAAAAACAAACTCCTCCCCCTTGTGTGTCTGTCAACAGCTGTTTGCTGACTGTTTCCAATGACAACTAGCAGCATTGTGAATGCAGCTCTTTAATTTTTAATTTACGATTTGCAACCAATGTAATTGGTGCAATCAATTGTAGTAAAGTTTTGAGTATTTTTGATATTAGAAAAATCAACTCCTATGGTATTTAAAAGCTAACAACCTAACATTAAATTGATAGTGCTCGACCTTTGAGTAGCATTGATACGTAAACTTTAGCATTTATCTAATATATCTGTTTTAGTTGCTCTCTCGCTACTGCTCTCTTTACTACAACTATTATCATGTTAATTTTGCATGGAAACCGTCAGCAAGATGATGTTGACTGATCTGTTATACTTGTATGTGTCTTTATTTAGTACACTGAGTGGTATAATGGATATGGCCTGAATGGGTCATTCAAACCTTAGAAACCCTGTATTATTAAGACATTAATACCCGATGCAGATACTATGTACTAGTTTGAGGCTCATGTAGTAATGAACATTGGATATTCATGTTATTGTGACAGCTACCTTTAATATTTATACAAGCCACAATTAAAATATATATATATAACAAAATAAAAGATCTGTTAACTCTATCTAGCCTGCTTGCTGATGGTTTCCAACTGATAATTTTGTACACTGTACAAAATAAGTTGAAAATGAGTAAAAATATCAAAAATAGTTGTCCTTCAGGACTTACCTCCCAATACAGTGAATCATCAAAGCATTCGGCATCAGACGGAGCGCCAAAGATGGGTAACTTCATTATAAATCCTACCCAAAAATAAAAGTTGAAAAATATATACAAAAATATATAGATCTTATCATTTAGAATAGAAAACCATACAGATATAGCAGAGTTGAATTTGTCTTTGGACTCTCCGTTTTGAGTTAAGATACTGCAATTATTTGTCAGTAAAAATTACGTTTTCTTGAGCTCGGGATAGTGGGGGATTCCTTAAAAAATGACGGGTGCAAATGACAAGGCCAAATAATAACATCAACTATTCCAGTAAAATCAACAGCATTGGATGCCCATTATGGTAAGACACCGCCACCTAGTGCTGCAGTATGGAAACAGCGCAAGTCCCTTTCTGGTGATCATTGTTATTATTAGATATTTTTTGAACCACCCCACTGACCTCTGGGTAAAGGAACTCACCTACAATAGTCCCTCCAACCAGCGCAAATCCCAGGGCTACTAGGAGGGCCAAACCTTGATTGAGGGCTTGGGACTTGGCTGTGCGTGTTGAATCAGCAATTAATGGGAACACATCGCTCATTCTGGAAGAGAAAAATTAAAAAGCTTTGTATATGTAGATAGAGAGATAAATAAATAAATAAATAGATACTAGAGATAGATACATGATAGATAGATAGATAGATAGATAGATAGATAGATAGATAGATAGATAGATAGATAGATAGATAGATAGATAGATAGATAGATAGATAGATAGATAGATAGATAGATATGGGATAGATAGATAGATAGATAGATAGGAGATAGATAGATAGGAGATAGATAGATAGATAGATAGATAGATAGATAGATAGATAGATAGATAGATAGATAGATAGATAGATAGATAGAGAGATAGATAGATAGATAGATAGATAGATAGATAGATAGATAGATAGATAGATAGATAGATAGATAGATAGATAGATAGGTAGGAGATAGATAGATAGATAGATAGATAGATAGATAGATAGATAGAAACTGCTGGAGAGCGGAATAGGAGGTAAAACCTATGACGTCATCAGAAGCTCCTACACAGAGAACAGATGCAGCGTGAAGGTGAACGGGAGAAGAACGGCCGATTTCCAGCAGAGCCGAGGAGTCAGACAAGGCTGCAGCCTCAGTCCAACGCTCTTCAACATCTACATCAATGAACTGGCCACAGCTCTGGAATCCTCCTCAGCACCAGGTCTCGCCCTCCATGACACCCAGGTGAAATTCCTGCTGTATGCAGATGACCTTCTGTTACTATCACCAACCGAGAAAGGTCTCCAAGACAACCTGCAAATCCTAGAAAAATTCAGCTCCACGTGGGCACTACCCATCAATGCAAAGAAAACCAACATCATGGTGTTCCAGAAGAGAAACTCAAAATCCCCCAGGCACCCGACCTTCACACTAAATAACGCCACAATCACAGCGACCGACAGGTACACTTACCTGGGCCTAGAAATCAACCAATCAGGAAGCTTTAAACAAGCCATAGAGATTCTGAAAGACAAGGCGTGCAAAACCTTCTATGCCATCAGACGAAAACTCTATCATCTCAAACCACCAGTGACGGTCTGGCTGAAAATCTTTGACTCCATCATCTCCCCAATCCTCCTGTATGCCAGTGAAGTCTGGGGTCCGGACACATACCCAGACTGGTCAAGGTGGGATTCCAGCCCAACAGAAATCTTCCACCTAGAATTCTGCAAACACCTTCTCCAAGTCCATCGGAGCACCTCAAATAGTGCCTGTCGGGCAGAACTGGGCAGATTCCCACTACACCTCACAATCCAGAAGAGGGCGCTATCACTCTGGGCCCATCTACACAGCAGCAGGCAAAGTTCCTATCACCATAAAGCCCTGTTACACCAAGGGGTCCCAGGTAAACCAGGCCCCGCAGAACATCTCACCCTGACCCGGCCTGAAGAAAATGTCACTCAGCGCGGCCTCACAAAAGCCGAAATCAAGAAGACAATAAACGAGAACCAAGAGGAATATATCAGTGACTGGAGAAACGACATAAAGACATCCCAGAAACTGACAATATACCGGAGTCTACAGCGGGAATATAAACTGGCGCCATATCTGGAGAAACTGCCAAACCCCAGAGACAGACAGATCCTGAGCCGCTACAGACTGAGCGCCCACAACCTGCTCATCGAATCCGGGCGCCACAGACAGACCTACAAGCCCAGGGAGAGCCGACTGTGCCAACAGTGCGACCAGGAGGCCGTGGAGGATGAGACCCACTTCCTGCTACACTGCTCCAAATACTCAGCAGTGAGGGACACTCACTTCAGGAAACTCTCTGATCTCTTATCGGACTTCAGCTCCATGGAAGAGGAAGAGAAACTCTACATCCTGCTGGGTGAAGAGGAAACCACAGTGGGCACAGCGGCACAATATGTCACTGCATGCCATAAACTGAGAGAGACATGATATGCCATGGACTTGTATAACCCCGACCCTAGATGTGTCCCTATCCCCAAGCCCTCAGTCCCTATCCCTCATTCCCTTACTTCTTACTTGCTTTGGCAATGCTAATATGTATTTGGTCCTGCCAATAAAGCTTCTTTGAATTTGAATTTGAATTTGAATTTGAATTTAGATAGATAGATAGATAGATAGATAGATAGATAGATAGATAGATAGATAGATAGATAGATAGATAGGTAGGAGATAGATAGATAGATAGATAGGTAGGAGATAGATAGATAGATAGATAGATAGATAGATAGATAGATAGATAGATAGATAGATAGATAGATAGATAGATAGATAGATAGGTAGGAGATAGATAGATAGATAGATAGATAGATAGATAGATAGATAGATAGGAGATAGATAGATAGATAGATAGATAGATAGATAGATAGATAGATAGGAGATAGATAGATAGATAGATAGATAGATAGATAGATAGATAGATAGATAGATAGATAGGAGATAGATAGATAGATAGATAGGAGATAGATAGATAGATAGATAGATAGATAGATAGATAGATAGATAGATAGATATGAGATAGATATGAGAGAGAGATAGATAGATAGATATTAGATAGATATGAGATAGATAGATAGATAGATAGATAGATATGAGAGATAGATAGATAGATAGATAGATAGATAGATAGATAGATAGATAGATAGATAGATAGATAGATAGATAGATATGAGATAGATATGAGAGAGAGAGAGATAGATAGATAGATATGAGATAGATAGATAGATATGAGATAGATAGATAGATAGATAGATAGATAGATAGATAGATAGATAGATAGATAGATAGATAGATAGATAGATAGATAGATATGAGATAGATATGAGAGAGAGAGAGATAGATAGATAGATATGAGATAGATAGATAGATATGAGATAGATAGATAGATAGATAGATAGATAGATAGATAGATAGATAGATAGATAGATAGATAGATAGATAGATAGATAGATAGATAGATATGAGATAGATAGATAGATAGATAGATAGGAGATAGATAGATAGATAGATAGATAGATATGAGATAGATAGATAGATAGATAGATAGATAGATAGATAGATAGATATGAGATAGATAGATATGAGATAGATAGATATGAGATAGATAGATATGAGATAGATAGATAGATAGATAGATAGATAGATAGATAGATAGATAGATAGATAGATAGATAGATAGATAGATAGATAGATAGATAGATATGAGATAGATAGATAGATTTGTATTTCTTACTAGTCCTATACTAAACATATCCGTCACTTACCCGCCCCCATAGATATCTGCAGTTGCTGCAAATGCCACTATAACCCCTATTAGTGCCCCCAGGATACCCGGCATGCCATGTAAGTTGTGAACCCCACATGTGTCCTGAATCTTCAGCTTGGAATCCAGGATCGGCTGTAAATAAAAGAAGAATACAACCTCGGTGATGTAAGATAATAATAAAATATAATATACAATGTAAAATCTCAAGGGTTTCTCCACTACTGGACAACTGATGACCAATCCCCCGATAGCTCATCAGTTGCACTCATCAGATACACTTCTGTATCAATTCCTCATGATTTTCAAGATCTCTGCTTGTTGTTATTCAGTAGGAACATTCATAGTTTACTTCCAGTGGATACAATTCTGTCGGACATCCAATTTCATTATTTTCCAGCCTCAGTCGGCATTTCTCTATTTACAACAGGAGAATGGAAGTGACTACATTGCTCACCGTCAAAAACTTGTATCCAAGAGTAGAAATGATACCAGCTAATGTCCCAGCAATCATTGCACCAAAAGGAGTCAACATCATTTCTCCAGAGGTTCCCACCGCAACACCCCCAGCCAAAGCTGCGTTCTGAATGTGAACCTGTAGACAGAAGATATAGCAAAATGTTATTTTATAGTCTTGCACATAGGGGGCAGTATTATAGTAGTTATATTCTTGTATATAGGAGCAGTATTATAGTAGTTATATTCTTGTATATAGGAGCAGTATTATAGTAGTTATATTGTATATAGGGGGCAGTATTATAGTAGTTATATTCTTGTATATAGGGGCAGTATTATAGTAGTTATATTCTTGTATATAGAGGCAGTATTATAGTAGTTATATTCTTGTATATAGGGGCAGTATTATAGTAGTTATATTCTTGTATATAGGGGCAGTATTATAGTAGTTATATTCTTGTATATAGGGGGCAGTATTATAGTAGTTATATTCTTGTATATAGGAGTAGTATTATAGTAGTTATATTCTTGTATATAGGAGCAGTATTATAGTAGTTATATTCTTGTATATAGGGAGCAGTATTATAGTAGTTATATTCTTGTATATAGGGGCAGTATTATAGTAGTTATATTCTTGTATATAGGAGCAGTATTATAGTAGTTATATTCTTGTATATAGGGGCAATATTATAGTAGTTATATTCTTGTATATAGGGGGCAGTATTATAGTAGTTATATTCTTGTATATAGGGTCAGTATTATAGTAGTTATATTCTTGTATATAGGAGCAGTATTATAGTAGGTATATTCTTGTATATAGGAGAAGTATTATAGTAGTTATATTCTTGTATATAGGGAGCAGTATTATAGTAGTTATATTCTTGTATATAGGAGCAGTATTATAGTAGTTATATTCTTGTATATAGGGGCAGTATTATAGTAGTTATATTCTTGTATAAAGGAGCAGTATTATAGTAGTTATATTCTTGTATATAGGGGCAGTATTATAGTAGTTACATTCTTGTATATAGGGGGTAGTATTATATTAGTTATATTCTTGTATATAGGGGGCAGTATTATAGTAGTTATATTCTTGTATATAGGGGGCAGTATTATAGTAATTATATTCTTATATATAGGAGCAGTTGTATAGTAGTTATATTCTTGTATATAGGGAGCAGTATTATAGTAGTTATATTCTTGTATATAGGAGCAGTATTATACTAGTTATGTTCTTGTATATAGGAGCAGTATTATAGTCTTTATATTCTTGTATATAGGAGCAGTATTATAGTAGTTATATTCTTGTATATAGGGGCAGTATTATAGTAGTTATATTCTTGTATATAGGAGCAGTATTATAGTAGTTATATTCTTGTATATAGGAAGCAGTATTATAGTAGTTATATTCTTGTATATAGGAAACAGTATTATAGTAGTTATATTCTTGTATATAGGAGGTAGTATTATAGTAGTTATATTCTTGTATATAGGGGCAGTATTATAGTAGTTATATTCTTGTATATAGGAAGCAGTATTATAGTAGTTATATTCTTGTATATAGGAGGCAGTATTATAGTAGTTATATTCTTGTATATAGGAGCAGTATTATAGTAGTTATATTCTTGTATATAGGAGGCAGTGTTATAGTAGTTATATTCTTGTATATAGGAGGCAGTATTATAGTAGTTCTATTCTTGTATATAGGGGCAGTATTATAGTAGTTATATTCTTGTATATAGGAGCAGTATTATAGTAGTTATATTCTTGTATATAGGAGGCAGTGTTATAGTAGTTATATTCTTGTATATAGGAGTCAGTATTATAGTAGTTATATTCTTGTACATAGGAGCAGTATTATAGTAGTTATATTCTTGTATATAGGGGCAGTATTATAGTAGTTATATTCTTGTATATAGGGGCAGTATTATAGTAGTTATATTCTTGTATATAGGATCAGTATTATAGTAGTTGTATTCTTGTATATAGGAGCAGTATTATAGTAGTTGTATTCTTGTATATAGGATCAGTATTATAGTAGTTATATTCTTGTATATAGGAAGCAGTATTATAGTAGTTATATTCTTTTATATAGGAGGTAGTATTATATTAGTTATATTCTTGTATATAGGGGCAGTATTATAGTGGTTATATTCTTGTATATAGGAAGCAGTATTATAGTAGTTATATTCTTGTATATAGGGGGCAGTATTATAGTAGTTATATTCTTGTATATAGGGGCAGTATTATAGTAGTTATATTCTTGTATATAGGGGCAGTATTATAGTAGTTATATTCTTGTATATAGCAGGCAGTATTATAGTAGTTATATTCTTGTATATAGGAGCAGTATTATAGTAGTTATATTCTTGTATATAGGAGCAGTATTATAGTAGTTATATTCTTGTATATAGGAGGTAGTATTATAGTAGTTATATTCTTGTATATAGGGGCAGTATTATAGTAGTTATAGTCTTGTATATATAGGCAGTATTATAGTAGTTATAATCTTGTATATAGGGGCAGTATTATAGTAGTTCTATTCTTGTACATAGGGGGCAGTATTATAGTAGTTATATTCTTGTATATAGGGGGCAGTATTATAGTAGTTCTATTCTTGTATATAGGGGCAGTATTATAGTAGTTCTATTCTTGTATATAGGGGCAGTATTATAGTAGTTATATTCTTGTATATAGGGGCAGTATTATAGTAGTTACATTCTTGTATATAGGGGCAGTATTATAGTAGTTATATTCTTGTATATAGGGGGCAGTATTATAGTAGTTATATTCTTGTATATAGGGGGCAGTATTATAGTAATTATATTCTTATATATAGGAGCAGTTGTATAGTAGTTATATTCTTGTATATAGGAGCAGTATTATAGTAGTTATATTCTTGTATATAGGAGCAGTAGTATAGTAGTTATATTCATGTATATAGGGGCAGTATTATAGTAGATATATTCTTGTATATAGGGGAAAGTATTATAGTAGTTATATTCTTGTATATAGGGGCAGTATTATAGTAGTTATATTCTTGTATATAGGGGCAGTATTATAGCAGTTATATTCTTGTATATATGGGGCAGTATTATAGTAGTTATATTCTTGTATATAGGAGCAGTATTATAGTAGATATATTCTTGTATATAGGGGCAGTATTATAGTAGTTGTATTCTTGTATATAGGAGCAGTATTATAGTAGTTATATTCTTGTGTATAGGAGCAGTATTATAGTAGTTATATGCTTGTATATAGGGGCAGTATTATAGTAGTTATATTCTTGTATATAGGGGGCAGTATTATAGTAGTTATATTCTTGTATATAGGGGGCAGTATTATAGTAGTTATATTCTTGTATATAGGGGGCAGTATTATAGTAGTTATATTCTTGTATATAGGGGCAGTATTATAGTAGTTATATTCTTGTATATAGGAGCAGTATTATAGTAGTTATATTCTTGTATATAGGGGGCAGTATTATAGTAGTTATATTCTTGTATATAGGGGCAGTATTATAGTAGTTATATTCTTGTACATAGGGGGCAGTATTATAGTAGTTATATTCTTGTATATAGGAGGCAGTATTATAGTAGTTATATTCTTGTATATAGGGTCAGTATTATAGTAGTTATATTCTTGTATATAGAGGCAGTATTATAGTAGTTATATTCTTGTACATAGGGGGCAGTATTATAGTAGTTATATTCTTGTATATAGGAGGCAGTATTATAGTAGTTATATTCTTGTATATAGGGTCAGTATTATAGTAGTTATATTCTTGTATATAGAGGCAGTATTATAGTAGTTATATTCTTGTACATAGGGGGCAGTATTATAGTAGTTATATTCTTGTATATAGGAGGCAGTATTATAGTAGTTATATTCTTGTATATAGGAGCAGTATTATAGTAGTTATATTCTTGTATATAGTGGCAGTATTATAGTAGTTATATTCTTGTATATAAGAGCAGTATTATAGTAGTTATATTCTTGTATATAGGAGCAGTATTATAGTAGTTATATTCTTATATATAGGGGGTAGTATTATAGTAGTTATATTCTTGTATATAGGGGCAGTATTATAGTAGTTATATTCTTGTATATAGGGGCAGTATTATAGTAGTTATATTCTTGTATATAGGGGGCAGTATTATAGTAGTTATATTCTTGTATATATGGGGCAGTATTATAGTAGGGCCAGTATTGTGAGTTATGCTCTGGCACATAGGGGGGAGCATTATAGTATTTAGCACGGCTTAGTAACTATGTATTTAGGGCATTTATCTTTTCCCTGACTCATACAAAGTGCATTACTCAGCAGTGGGGTGACATTGAGTACAGGTCTACGCTTCTTCTAGGTTAAAGAGAATATGAAATTTTTGCCTTTTTATATGTATGATGGGAGAGACACTAGAGCTTTCCTACCTGCTGATTGTCTTCCGCTTACCATATCTAGCTTTCCTTCACCATTCAGCATGGATGAAAAGGCAAATGTGGACAATGTGCAGGCAGCCAGGGAGTAGTAGGTGTTTAATACTGTCCGGTGTTGGTCATCCCCATGGGCTGTGACGGCGGAGTTGAAGCTTGGCCAGAACATCCACAAATAGATGGTCCCTGGAACGAAAACAATAACGCAGATTTAAAGGGGACTTCCAGCTAAAACGATTCCTTAATATGTCATATAAATATTTCAGGAGATTAGATAAGTGCGGGTCTGTAAGCTTGGACGTCTATCGGTTCTCAGTTGACTAAAAAATATCATAGTGGGCAATCATAATACCGCTATCTAGGGCCATAATAATACCCCTATGCACTGCTGAAATTATAAGGGTATGTGCGCACACACTAATTACGTCCGTAATTGACGGACGTATTTCGGCCGCAAGTCCCGGACCGAACACAGTGCAGGGAGCCGGGCTCCTAGCATCATAGTTATGTACGATGCTAGGAGTCCCTGCCTCGCTGCAGGACAACTGTCCCGTACTGTAATCATGTTTTCAGTACGGGACAGTTGTCCTGCAGCGAGGCAGGGACTCCTAGCATCGTACATAACTATGATGCTAGGAGCCCGGCTCCCTGCACTGTGTTCGGTCCGGGACTTGCGGCCGAAATACGTCCGTCAATTACGGACGTAATTAGTGTGTGTGCACATACCCTAACACTTTACAATGTCGGAATAGTGCCATAAAGTGCCCAATAATGTCATATAGTGATCACATTGGCATCCAGCTTACCCTCAGAATGATCAACCAGGCCAAAGCCACCATGGTGGCACCTATTGCCAAGACAATTAACAGATTCTGGCAACCAATCAGATCCTCAATTAAATTTTCTAGTCTTCGCCACGAGTGACACAGTGGGTTTCATTGCACTATTTTGTATACAGGATTAAGTAAATAATCGTCTCAAACATACATAAAATCTGGTTAATAGATATCTACCGATCATGGCGAAGAGGTCGGAATGGTAGACAGATCCTTCCCTCTGACGACTCTTGTCCAGGTGAGGCCTGTATAGCACACGAGATACCACCAGTCCGAAGTAAGCTCCGAATGTATGGATGGTCATCGAGCCTCCGGCATCCTTAGCCTGCGAAATGAGAAACGGACAACAATGAAATGCCAGATATATCAGTATATTAATACTTTTTCTTCATTTTTGGCCTCACTTTTTGTAAACTTAAACTTGTGATCCAATAATAGACCACTAAAAATACTCTGGTGACCTCCCGTATCATTTGGAAATGTGGGGAATTTCTCAACACTGTTGCAGGAGTGGACAGGCAGGTCCCAAGGATTGACCGATGACATCACCACACAAGCACAGTGACATCACATGACGTGGATATGAAAATGTCATGTGGAGATGACTGGCACCGAATTACAAGACTATGATTATTACAAGACGATCAGATTTTTCTAGATTTTTACGCCCAGATTTCCATAGATAGTGCCTTGCATTGAATTTATTCTAAAATCTAACCGGAAGAGCCACAGAGAGAGAGAGAGAGAGAGAGAGAGAGAGAGGGGGGGAGAGAGAGAGAGAGGGGGAGAGAGAGGAGAAGAGGAGGGATCAGCCACAGAGATAGAAGAGGAGGAGCTACAGAGAGAAGAGGGGAGGATCCACAGAAATAGAAGAGGGGAGGAGCTAGAGAAGAGGGAGGATTCACAGAAATAGAAGAGGGGAGGAGCGACAGAGAGAAGAGGGAGGATCCACAGAAATAAAAGAGGGGAGGAGCTACAGAGAGAAGAGGGTAGGATCCACAGAAATAGGAGAGAGCAAAGACTTGTATTTTTTTAAAGCCTAAGTGACTATGTGACTAAATGTAACTTAGCTTTTTACTGCATCTGTTCCCACCTCAAGGCAAGATTGGAAGCTTGTTGGCTTTCAAGCCTTTTGGGAAGGTCCAGTTTTAAGAAGGTTTTAGGAGGCTTTCAAGGATTGACCCCCCCAGGAACAACCTGAGAGAAGTGTATATAAACCTTCACTGCCCTGGACCACCAGGGTCTCGACCATTTACCCCATAACTGTCTTAGACCTGGGTCTTTCCATTAACCTCTTAACTATTTGGGCATTATGTGGCGGTATTTTTTTGGCACATAATGGCGGTATTGTGTGGGCATTGTACAGAAGCATTATTTGACTTTGTGTGACAGAATTGTGGTATAAACATGTATTTGACCATGAGATAACAGTAAGATTGTCCATCACCACCACTGGTGGTATATTTTATGGCCCTTAGTCACACTTTGTCACCTACCCCAACAATGTTGAGAATGATGTACTCATTGATTCCAAAGAGAGTCACTTCAAACAGAGTCATCACAATCAGCTGGACAGGACTCGTCTTGCCAAGGATTGCTCCGAAGGAGATAAGAACAGCTCCGGTACAGAAGTCGGCATTGATCATACTGAGAAGACAGAAGAGCAGAATATAAGTCCCAAGAATAGTCCTTCCACCTACCCATTTCCCACGGCTGATTTGCATCTGTACGGGACCCGTTTTAACAGATCCCTCATAGACTTGAGTATATTGAGGGATCCGTGAAAACGGGCAAAAATAGGACATGTCCTATTTTTTCACAAGACGTTCAAACGGCCGTCACACGACCGTTTTCACTGCTCATGTGAATAAGGCCTTACAGTTTTATTCTCCATTCCTCTTGCGCAAATATTTTGCCCAGGGAGAAAAGAAGCCGAGGGGCTGAGAACATGAATCTAAGATATATTATTGTGTCCTACTACTGTAATAGGGGAGTACTAAGTGTTAAATAGCCAATTAGACCCACAGCAGGAATCTGTTGTTCACTCATAGTATTTAATAGAGACACATAAGAATAACAGATCTGTCAACAGCAAATTGTTGATGGTTTCCAGATGGCTACAAATTTTTCCATACATTGTAGACTGTATAGACAAACTAAAAGTAAAGTAAAAACAGCAAAATCATTTTTTGAAGAGGATATATGACACAGATGATTGCCACATTTGGTGACCATAGAGCCAATGTTAATCCAGTCTGTAAAGACAGTGTTCAGATTTAAAGTGACCCCCACCCATAAAAAGTATTTATCCATTCTTTCATGTATCTGATTGCAAAGAAATGCTCTAAAAGATAAGATATTTGTAAGTTATTGCAAAAAATATTTTATTGGAATCTCAGGCATATTCATCCAGCAGTGAAGGGGTGTAGCCCGCGGTTTCCATTGATCTAGTGATACAGCTTGTTATGAAATGCAGATCAAATACTGGTCTGGACAAAGCATTGTGTAAGAGAACAAGGCTAAATTCCACCAAATGTATTTATTTTTTTTAGCTATTCAATATAAGCACTTGCTGGATTAAAGGGATTTTCTACCTCAGAGAGCCCCTTTAATGTGGAGTCCCCTCTTCTCAGCATCTGATCATGTGGGTCCTTTTTGTTGGTGAAATAGAAGAGGGGAGGAGCTACAGAGAGAAGAGGGAGGATTCACAGAAATAGAAGAGGGGAGGAGCTAAAGAGAGAGAAGAGGGGAGGATCCATAGAAGTAGAAGAGGGGAGGAGCTACAGAGAGAAGAGGGGAGGATTCACAGTAATAGAAGAGGGGAGGAGCTACAGAGAGAAGAGGGGAGGACCCACACAAAAAGAAGAGGGAAGGAGCTACAGAGAGAAGAGGGAAGGATCCACAGAAGAAGAGGGGAGGAGCTACAGAGAGAAGAGGGAAGGATCCACAGAAATAGAAGAGGGGAGGAGCTACAGAGAGAAGAGGGGAGGACCCACAGTAAAAGAAGAGGGGAGGAGCTACAGAGAGAAGAGGGGAGGACCCACAGTAAAAGAAGAGGGGAGGAGCTACAGAGAGTAGAGGGGAGGATCCACAGAAACAGGAAAGAGCAGAGACTTTGTAGTTTTTATAAAGCCTAAGTGACTATATGACTAAATGTAACTTAGCTATTTCCTGGACCCGTTCCCACCTCAAGGCAAGACTGAAAGCTTGTTGGCTTTCAAGCCTTTGGGCAGGGACGGTTTTTACAAGGTGTTAGGAAGCCTCTATGGTGGTGGCTTTATAAAAATGATGTCCTAGACCATTGAAAACCCCACTGAATGGAAACATTAGGCACAATCACATATCAATGGTAAACAATGGGGCTCTATGGAGTTCTCTTCTTTACATTTTATTCGCCAGAAACTGGTGACATCACAAAGGGATTAATGGTAAGAATATTTGTCCTGTCCGCACAATGGCGACCTCTATTATCAGGTTACACCGGCTGTTAGACGTTGTGAAAAAGTACATTATGAGGAGAACAAATAAATCAGAAGAAGTTTACACAATAGAGAGTTATAGTGGCGGATTTAGAAAATCCTTGATTAGAAATGTGAAAATGTTCTAAATAAGCTAGAAAATATAATATTTTTGAAGGGTGTCTATTGTTAATTGCTTTGGGCAGATAAAATAAAAAATAAAATTTTGGATATAGGAGCTCTATAGTGTAATAAGGAAAAGATCAGTCTGCTTATAATGTCCATATATACTAAAATTATAATTATTCAGCAGAATTTATCACAAATTATGAGAGTAAATTATTATAAAAATTAACTACATAGCTTTGGCCATAGACTATTTCTTGGAATACTGCCCCCAAGTGGCCAAAATATCATAAAGTGGCAAAAAAAAAAAAAAAGAAAGAATTGCTGTGGAAAGTTTATAAACTTGTAAAATTTGAAGAAAATTGTAGCAGACTATAGATAATCAGTACTTAATCTCTTGCCAAGCACGTTGCAATGATTTTTTTTCTATGTTGAGAACATAAAAAAAACAAAACTGGGCACAAGTTCAAAGCAAACACTGCATGTTTCTACTATGTTCAAGTTATCTATTGATCAGTCTCAGGTGACCAGATATGATCAGAGCCAGGTCTCACGTCCTTACCTCTCTATCCCAACGTGAATTTTTCCATCATGGAAGCCATGGAAGAATCCCTGGATGAGTGTTGACCACTGAAGACCGAAGGCTGCGATCAGAAAGTTGAAGGCTACACTGCTGAAGCCATACCGCTTTAGAAAAGTCATCAAAAAACCAAAGCCAATGAAGATCATGGTGTGGACATCTTGGAAACCTATAATAAAAAAAAGGACCGGCGGTTGTAATGCATATAATAATGATAATAAAACGAGTTGTGGCAATTACGGTTCATGAACACCAGAGGGCGCACCAAACAACTTAAATTTGAATACTTGTAATTTATCGATTAAGGATTGGTTTATTAATTAAAACATTGAAACACACATTATAAGAGTCAGTCCTAAAGCAAAAAATTTAAAGTGGCACCACAAATATACATTTCTATATATATTAAAATGCTAAAATAGCCAAGCATGCAAAACGAGAAAAACTATAAATAAAGTAAAAGACACGTTTATGGTCAATATGTCATGTCTATCATTTATTTGATATTTCTCTCATTTTCAGGAATATTACCTTACTTCCTCCTTGGATAGAATGATTCTCCAGTAAATCTAGAATATAACTATTATGACACTCTGTTTGTATGTTTGTAGCACGCGGTGCTTTTCTGTTTTCATTCATAGTTTATACGGCTGCGGAAGTGCTGGGCGTGATTTTCACGCACCCATTGACTTCAATGGGTGCGTGATGTGTGAACAATGCACAAATATCGGACATGTCGTGAGTTTTACGCAGCGGACACACGGACACACGCTGCGTGAAAATCACGGACAGTCTGCACGACCCCGTAGAGTAACATAGGTCCGTGCGAGGCGCGTGAAAATCACGCACGTTGCACGGATGTATTACACGTTCGTCTGAATAAGCTCTAACAATAAGGCCCAGTTCACAGAGTTTTTGGGCCTTGATATTGACTCGGACACTGCGTCAGAATCAGCACCAAAAAACTTCCAAAACCGCCTCCCATTGATTTAATCTGAAATCAATGGGAGCCAGTCGCGGAAAAAAGGAAAAGCAGCACGTCCTTTCTTGCCGCGGTTCCGCCTCTGACCTCCCATCGAAATCAATGGGAGGCAGAAAATGCATTTTTCGCAGCGTTTTTTGTCTGCTGTCCTCAATCGCCGCGGGCAAAAAACGCAGCAAAGAAACGCGGCAAGATATTGTGGGCAGGTAAAAAAAAAAAAATTTTTCTGCCAGCAAAATACTCTGTGTGAACAGGGCCATACATAATCAGCACTTTGAGACATTTTAGTAGTACCCCTAATACCCCCCTGATGGCGGCCCTGATAATACTGCCCCTATATTCAAGAATATAACTACTATAATACTGCCTCCTATATACAAGAATATAACTACTATACTACTGCTCCTATATACAAGAATATAACTACTATAATACTGCCCCCTATATACAAGAATATAACTACTATAATACTGCCTCCTATATACAAGAATATAACTACTATAATATTGCTCCTATATACAAGAATATAACTACTATATTGCTGCTCCCTATATACAAGAATATAACTACTATAATACTGCCCCTATATACAAGAATATAACTACTATAATACTGCCTCCTATATACAAGAATATAACTACTATAATACTGCTCCTATATACAAGAATATAACTACTATAATATTGCTCCTATATACAAGAATATAACTAATATATTACTGCTCCCTATATACAAGAATATAACTACTATAATACTGCCCCTATATACAAGAATATAACTACTATAATACTGCCTCCTATATACAAGAATATAGCTACTATAATACTGCTCCTATATACAAGAATATAACTACTATAATACTGCCCCCTATATACAAGAATATAACTACTATAATACTGCCCCTATATACAAGAATATAACTACTATAATACTGCCCCCTATATACAAGAATATAACTACTATTATACTGCTCCCTATATACAAGAATATAACTACTATAATACTGCCCCCTATATACAAGAATATAACTACTATTATACTGCTCCCTATATACAAGAATATAACTACTATAATACTGCCCCCTATATACAAGAATATAACTACTATAATACTGCTCCCTATATACAAGAATATAACTACTATAATACTGCCCCCTATATACAAGCATATAACTACTATAATACTGCTCCTATATACAAGAATATAACTACTATAATACTGCCCCCTATATACAAGAATATAACTACTATAATACTGCCCCTATATACAAAAATATAACTACTATAATACTGCTCCTATATACAAGAATATAACTATTATAATACTGCCCCCTATATACAAGAATATAACTACTATAATACTGTTCCTATATACAAGAATATAACTACTATAATACTGCCCTATATACAAGAATATAACTACTATAATACTGCTCCTATATACAAGAATATAACTACTATAATACTGCTCCTATATACAAGAATATAACTACTATAATACTGCTCCCTATATACAAGAATATAACTACTATAATACTGCTCCTATATACAAGAATATAACTACTATAATACTGCCCCCTATATACAAGAATATAACTACTATAATACTGCTCCTATATACAAGAATATAACTACTATAATACTGCCCTATATACAAGAATATAACTACTATAATACTGCCCCTATGTACAAGAATATAACTACTATAATACTGCCCCTATATACAAGAATATAACTACTATAATACTGCTCCTATATACAAGAATATAACTACTATAATACTGCCCCTATGTACAAGAATATAACTACTATAATACTGCCCCTATATACAAGAATATAACTACTATAATACTGCCTCCTATATTCAAGAATATAACTACTATAATACTGCTCCTATATACAAGAATATAACTACTATAATACTGCCCCCTACATACAAGAATATAACTACTATAATACCGCTCCTATATACAAGAATATAACTACTATAATACTGCTCCTATATACAAGAATATAACTACTATAATACTGCTCCTATATACAAGAATATAACTACTATAATACTGCTCCTATATACAAGAATATAACTACTATAATACTGCCCCTATGTACAAGAATATAACTACTATAATGCTGCTCCTATATACAAGAATATAACTACTATAATACTGCCCCCTATATACAAGAATATAACTACTATAATACTACCTCCTATATACAAGAATATAACTACTATAATACTGCCTCCAATATACAAGAATATAACTACTATAATACTGCCCCTATATACAAGAATATAACTACTATATTACTGCCCCTATATACAGGAATATAACTACTATAATGCTGCTCCTATATACAAGAATATAACTACTATCTTACTGCCCCCTATATACAAGAATATAACTACTATAATACTGCCCCTATATACAAGAATATAACTACTATAATGCTGCTCCTATATACAAGAATTGAACTACTAAAATATGTGCTAGTTTTTTTTTTAATGATAATCATGTACATTCCACATCATATTACCTAGAAGATATTATGTTAGATTGGTCTGTGTATTGTAGAGTTACTAGTATGGGATATATATATATACTCTCTATGGATGATGTGGCGGTCAGTGGAGCCGCTCTGTGCTGATTATTAGCCTTGTTAGTGTCTTTCCATGTAATGATTCATTATGACTTCTCGTTGTAATTTGTTCTCAGCCGCCTGTTATATGAGGCATGAAATGTCCGGACCGGAGCAGTTCTCAACCGTAACCCAGATGAGGAGGTCACAGAAATCCCATGAAAGTAGAGAAACACCAACCGCCTTATATGTGAGAGACAAATATAACCCCCAGAAGTGCCAAACAGCGTGTATCTAATCCTATCATGTGTGATACTGCCTGCTGAGCGGTGTATCTAATCCTATCATGTGTGACACTGTCTGCTGAGCCGGTGTATCTAAGCCTATCATGTGTGATACTGCCTGCTGAGTCGGTGTATCTAAGCCTATCATGTGTGATACTGTCTGCTGAGCCGGTGTATCTAATCCTATCATGTGTGATACTGTCTGTTGAGCCAGTGTATCTAATCCTATCATGTGTGATACTGTCTGCTGTGCTGTGTATCTAATCCTATCATGTGTGATACCGTCTGCTGAGCTGTGTATCTAATCCTATCATGTGTGGTACTGTCTACTGAGCCATGTATCTAATCCTATCATGTGTGATACTGTCTGCTGAGCTGTGTATCTAATCCTATCATGTGTGATACTGTCTGCTGAGCGGTGTATCTAATCCTATCATGTGTGATACCATCTGCTGAGCTGTGTATCTAATCCTATCATGTGTGATACCGTCTGCTGAGCTGCTGTATCTAATCCTATCATGTGTGATACTGTCTGCTGAGCTGTGTATCTAATCCTATCATGTGTGATACGGTCTGCTGAGCTGTGTATCTAATCTTATCAAGTGTGATACTGTCTGCTGAGCTGTGTATCTAATCCTATCATGTGTGATACCGTCTGCTGAGCGGTGTATCTAATCCTACCATGTGTGATACTGTCTGCTGAGCCGGTGTATCTAATCCTATCATGTGTGATAATGTCTGCTGAGCTGGTGTATCTAATCCTATCATGTGTGATAATGTCTGCTGGGACGGTGTATCTAATCCTATCATGTGTGATACTGTCTGCTGAGCCAGTGTATCTAATCCTATCATGTGTAATACTGTCTGCTGAGATACTGTATCTAATCCTATCATGTGTGATACTGTCTGCTGAGCCAGTGTATCTAATCCTATCATGTGTGATACTGTCTGCTGAGCTGTGTATCTAAGCCCCTTATGTGTGATACACCCTCATAGCAGTGGAGTTCAGTAAGGACATGGTAAGCGGAGGATGTTGCTGGGTTGGTGCAGGGAGGGGTCTCGGCCTCTCCTGATCAGTATGATCGCCGGTGTAATTATGTTGGGTCGTGTCGCTCATGTGATGTCTCGTATGTTCCTGATTTAATGGTGGCCGGCGGTGAAGGGACAATGGCCGCCCTTGTATCTTCTCGCCTTATCGCCCATTTGTGATTTCTCGTTTAGATTACATATTATAACCAGTGATCCGCACACAATTAACCTTAAAATACGCAAAGCCCCAGTAAATAGAAGTCCCCGACGCGTGACAACCAGTTTGGCCGCCTTTCCCGCTCCCACAAGGCCTTTTTAAAATGACAAGAGTGCCCAGCTGATGATTACCCCGGGGTCCGGTGGGTGAGAACCCCCAATGGGCTTGTCGCAGCGTACCAGTGTAGACAAATCCTTTCCCTATTAGTTTTTAACCGATACATTGTAACAAATACTCAGTTGTGTGAGCTGATGATTGGTTTACAGTCACTGATTGTAAATAATAAATGTTTTCTTTCAATGACAGCAAGCAGAGATCTTGAAAACACAGGACATGAGAGATTCAAATCACAACAAAAATGAGATAGAGCTAGAACTTTTCATTTATAGTGAAGGGTTCGGCCAGTGACAGCTGCTGATATGGTTAATATGTATCTATTAGTGCAGAGTTTGATACATTTCAGACATGACGAGTTCATTTTCTGCTTTCTACTCCCCGCCCTCGTGACACACGTTCTTGAGTGTCAGGTCCGGTTTTTCAGGTTGTGTCTACTTGGAAAGTGTCTGTGAAATTTCACAAGTGTTATCACCCCAGACCGGACAGCTCAACATCGAAGGCATTTTACTTTTCAGCCTGTTGAAAGATCTAAAAATCCTGGAAAGTCCTTCACCGATACCTACAGTACCACACCGCGGGAGAACACGCTTCTAATAGGACGGAATGATACAAGAGCTTCTACAGGGCCACCAGGGAGAAGATGCTTGAGCACAGGGCCACCAGAGAGAAGATGCTTGACCACAGGGCCACCAGGGAGGAGATGCTTGACCACAGGGACAAGATGCTTGACCACAGGGCCACCAGGGAGAAGATGCTTGACCACAGGGACAAGATGCTTGACCACAGGGACAAGATGCTTGACCACAGGGACACCAGGGAGAAGATGCTTGACCAGAGGTACACCAGGGAGAAGATGCTTGACCACAGGGACAACAGAGACTGGATGCTTCACAACTGGTTCACTATAGACTAGTTACTAAACCAGAGGGCCACCAGGGACTGAATACTTGACCCCACTGCCACCGGGGGATGGATGTTTGACCACAGGGCCACCAGGGACTCGATGCTTGACCACAGGGCCACCAGGTACTGGATGCTCCACCACTGGGTCACTATTGGCTGGATACTAAATCAGAGGGCCGCCAGGGACTCAATACTTGACCACACGGCCGCCGGGGATGGATGCTTTCCGACAGGACCACCAGGGACCATATGCTTCACCACTGGGCCACTATAGACTAAATTCTAAACCAGAGGACTGACAGGGACTGAATACTTGAACCCACGGCCACTGGGGGATGGATAATTAACCACAGGGCCACCAGGAACTGGATCTTGACCACTGGACCACCAGGGATCTGATGCTTCACCACTGGGTCACTATTGACTATATACTAAACCAGAGGTCCGCCAGGGACTGAATATTTGACCACATGGTCACCGGAGGATGGATGCTTTACCATAGGACCACTAGAGACCGGATGCTTCACTACTGGGTCACTATTAACTGGATCCTAAACCAGAGGGCCGCCAGGGACTGAATGCTTGACCACAGGGACCATATGCTTTAAAACTGGGCTACTATATACTAGATTCTAAACCAGAGGACCACCAAGAACCGGATGCATGGCCATAGAGCTTCTGTGAGGTCAACAATTGACTACAGGGCCATCACATAGTGAACGTCCGGCTGCCATGTAGTAGTCTACTGGGCTACCAAAGAGGGAACATTATACCTCATGGTTACCGGGTGAGTGGAGCACAGAGTAACAACACCCATCCTCCATCTCCCACAGGCTTTAAATAACATATTTGGGGGGTTAATGTTACTTGGTGGGGGTACTACATCAGAACCCACTTTCCCCCACAAAGGCTTAAATAGCGACTCCCTTATATTAGGATATTTTTGTTAGTATTTTTCCCCGTAGTTTTCTACTGTCTAAGGCTAGAGATTGCCATAAAACACAGTGTCTGCCCCCATGACAGGTTCTCAGGTAAACCAAGGGGCATTTGCCACCTGGCAGACCCGTGGCTTAAAGGGATTTTCCACTCTTTTTATTTTCTCACCTTAAAATGTTTTTAAAGATGGTAGAAGAGGAAAATAAAAATGGACAACCCCTTTAATAATAGAAGAGGGAGGGACTATGATAGTGATTCTATATTATGGAATTGTAATGTAGCAATTGCCTCGTATGGTCTGCAAAGTGGATTTAAAGGGGAACTTCACGGACAGAGAAAATTCTGAAAAACGAGAGACTGCGGCTGTCAGGACATGATGGGAGTTGTAGTTTTACAGCATGTCCGCGGAGGGGTTCCTGGTTTTATGTTGAACATTGTATAAGAAGAAGTTCTGCAACTTTCTAATAGAATTTATCTTTCAATTCTTCACCATTTTCAAAATCTCTGCTTACTGGTAGTGAATTGAATTCACCGCCAGTAAAGTCTAAAAACGCTGTACATATCTAATACTTCTCACCGATGAGGGTTTGCTACAATGGTATTCAGTCTTGAGCGAACACATCAGCAGCACAAATCGCCCTTCAGTCCTGATCGTTTGTTACAATGTATTGGTGCAGGTAGAATTTATCAGGCTGGAGGATTATATCAACTAGATACAATTGTAGCAAACCTTCAGCTGTGATTAGTATTAGTTCTGGACCTGTGTTCAGGCTCTGGATGTAGACAAGAATGTTCACTTTCACTTACAGCAAGCAGAGTAAATATCTACAGTGATGAGTGGAAGAATGACCCCCTGGTCCCAAGAGCTTGCAATTCAGGATTAACAAAGTGTATCAGATGTGGTTGGCACTTACTTGGATAGCGATAGTAGAAGTCATTCTCGGAGTCGGATACGTTTTCGTGGTGCCAGGCGCTTGCGTCCGTTTCGTGGTCGTACCGCACGAAAATGGCGAAAAGGATGATAGTGACAGCTTCAAGCAGGAGGCAGAAAAGGGGCAGCTTGACCCTCATGTTGGTGGAGTGGCTGCCCATGACTGCTGCAAGAGGAGCGGAGCAGAGGAGGCACAAAGTGAAGCTCTATACCACTGAGACATTTAATGTCAGCGCTGAGCCGGCCCCGCAGTCACTACAAGGACTTCCCTATCCCGGTCCTGGTCACACCCTCCCCCCCCCTCCCGGTGAACGTGTTCTGGCACATCCAATAATCCAAAGGTCTCCAACCTGACGCGGCAACTGACAGATGTTACATGGAGTCTGCACCGAGAGCCTTCATCTAAGAGGACTGGCCCAGCTGCCAGCTGAGATACACCCAGTCAGCAGGCAGTATCTCACATGATAGGCTTAGATACAGCGGCTCACCAGACAGTATCACACATGATAGGCTTAGATACAGCGGCTCAGCAGACAGTATCACACATGATAGGTGTAGATACACCCTGTCAGCAGGCAGTATCACACATGATATGATTAGATACACCCAGTCAGCAGACAGTATCACACATGATATGCGTAGATACAGCAGCTCTGCAGACAGTATCACACATGATAGGCTTAGATACACCCAGTCAGCAGGCAGTATCACACATGATAGGCTTAGATACACCCAGTCAGCAGGCAGTATCACACATGATAGGCTTAGATACACCCAGTCAGCAGACAGTATCACACATGATAGGCGTAGATACAGCAGCTCTGCAGACAGAATCACACATGATAGGCTTAGATACACCCAGTCAGCAGGCAGTATCACACATTATAGGCTTAGATACACCCAGTCAGCAGGTAGTATCACACATGATAGGCTTAGATACACCCAGTCAGCAGGCAGTATCACACATGATAGGCTTAGATACAGCGGCTCAGCAGGCAGTATCACACATGATAGGATTAGATACACCGGCACAACAGACAGTATCACACATGCTAGGCTTAGATACACCCAGTCAGCAGACAGTATCACACGATAGGATTAGATACACCCAGTCAGCAGACAGTATCACACATGATATGCGTAGATACAGCAGCTCTGCAGACAGTATCACACATGATAGGCTTAGATACACCCAGTCAGCAGGCAGTATCACACATGATAGGCTTAGATACACCCAGTCAGCAGGCAGTATCACACATGATAGGCTTAGATACACCCAGTCAGCAGACAGTATCACACATGATAGGATTAGATACAGGGCTCAGCAGACAGTATCACACATGATAGGATTAGATACACCCAGTCAGCAGGCAGTATCACACATGATAGGATTAGATACACCCAGTCAGCAGACAGTATCACACATGATAGGCGTAGATACACCCAGTCAGCAGACAGTATCTCACATGAAAGGCTTAGATACACCCAGTCAGCAGGCAGTATCACACATGATAGGATTAGATACACCCAGTCAGCAGACAGTATCTCACATGATAGGCTTAGATACACCCAGTCAGCAGGCAGTATCACACATGATAGGATTAGATACACCGGCTCAGCAGACAGTATCACACATGATAGGCTTAGATACACCCAGTCAGCAGACAGTATCACACATGATAGGCGTAGATACAGCAGCTCTGCAGACAGTATCACACATGATAGGCTTAGATACACCCAGTCAGCAGGCAGTATCACACATTATAGGCTTAGATACACCCAGTCAGCAGGCAGTATCACACATGACAGGATTAGATACACCGAGTCAGCAGGCAGTATCACACATGACAGGATTAGATACAGCAGCTCTGCAGACAGTATCACACATGATAGGCTTAGATACACCCAGTCAGCAGGCAGTATCACACATGATAGGCTTAGATACACCCAGTCAGCAGGCAGTATCACACATGATAGGATTAGATACACCGGCTCAGCAGACAGTGTCACACATGATAGGCTTAGATACATCCAGTCAGCAGGCAGTATCTCACATGATAGGCTTAGATACACCCAGTCAGCAGGCAGTATCACACATGATAGGCTTAGATACACCTAGTTAGCAGGCCGTATCGCACATGATAGGCTTAGATACACCCAGTCAGCAGACAGTGTCACACATGATAGGCTTAGATACACCCAGTCAGCAGGCAGTGCCACATATGATAGGCTTAGATACACCCAGTCAGCAGGCAGTATCACACTTAAGGCTTAGATACACCCAGTCAGCAGACAGTATCACACATGATAGGATTAGATCCAGCAGCTCAACAGACAGTATCATACATGATAGGATTAGATACACAGTTCAGCAGACAGTATCACGCATGATAGGCTTAGATACACCCAGTCAGCAGACAGTATCTCACATGATAGGCTTAGATACACCCAGTCAGCAGACAGTATCTCACATGATATGCTTAGATACACCCAGTCAGCAGACAGTATCACACATGATAGGCTTAGATACAGCGTCTCAGCAGACAGTATCACACATGATAGGCGTAGATACACCCAATCAGCAGACAGTATCACACATGATAGGATTAGATACAGGGCTCAGCAGACAGTATCACACATGATAGGATTAGATACACCCAGTCAGCAGGCAGTATCACAAATGATAGGATTAGATACACCCAGTCAGCAGGCAGTATCACACATGATAGGATTAGATACACCCAGTCAGCAGACAGTATCACACATGATAGGCGTAGATACACCCAGTCAGCAGACAGTATCTCACATGAAAGGATTAGATACACCCAGTCAGCAGGCAGTATCACACATGATAGGATTAGATACACCGGCTCAGCAGACAGTATCACACATGATAGGCTTAGATACACCCAGTCAGCAGACAGTATCACACATGATAGGCGTAGATACAGCAGCTCTGCAGACAGTATCACACATGATAGGCTTAGATACACCCAGTCAGCAGACAGTATCACACATGATAGGCTTAGATACACCCAGTCAGCAGACAGTATCACACATGATAGGCTTAGATACACCCAGTGAGCAGGCAGTATCACACATGATAGGATTAGATACACCGGCTCAGCAGACAGTATCACACATGATAGGCGTAGATACAGAAGCTCTGCAGACAGTATCACACATGATAGGCTTAGATACACCCAGTCAGCAGGCAGTATCACACATGACAGGATTAGATACATCGAGTCAGCAGGCAGTATCACACATGACAGGATTAGATACAGCAGTTCTGCAGACAGTATCACACATGATAGGCTTAGATACACCCAGTCAGCAGGCAGTATCACACATGATAGGCTTAGATACACCCAGTCAGCAGACAGTATCACACATGATAGGATTAGATACACCGGCTCAGCAGACAGTAGCACACATGATCGGATTAGATACACAGCTCAGCAGACAGTATCACACATGATAGGATTAGATACAGCAGCTCAGCAGACAGTATCACACATGATAGGATTAGATACACAGCTCAGCAGACAGTATTACACATGATGGGATTAGATACAGCAGCTCTGCAGACAGTATCACACATGATAGGCTTAGATACATCCAGTCAGCAGGCAGTATCTCACATGATAGGCTTAGATACACCCAGTCAGCAGGCAGTATCACACATGATAGGCTTAGATACACCTAGTTAGCAGGCCGTATCGCACATGATAGGCTTAGATACACCCAGTCAGCAGACAGTGTCACACATGATAGGCTTAGATACACCCAGTCAGCAGGCAGTGCCACATATGATAGGCTTAGATACACCCAGTCAGCAGGCAGTATCACACTTTAGGCTTAGATACACCCAGTCAGCAGACAGTATCGCACATGATAGGATTAGATCCAGCAGCTCTACAGACAGTATCACACATGATAGGATTAGATACACAGTTCAGCAGACAGTATCACGCATGATAGGCTTAGATACACCCAGTCAGCAGACAGTATCTCACATGATAGACTTAGATACAGCGGCTCAGAGGAGAGTATCACACATGATAGGATTAGATACACCCAGTCAGCAGACAGTATCTCACATGATAGGATTAGATACACCCAGTCAGCAGACAGTATCTCACATGATAGGCTTAGATACACCCAGACAGCAGGCAGTATCACACTTTAGGCTTAGATACACCCAGTCAGCAGACAGTATCACACATGATAGGATTAGATCCAGCAGCTCAACAGACAGTATCACACATGATAGGATTAGATACACAGTTCAGCAGACAGTATCACGCATGATAGGCTTAGATACACCCAGTCAGCAGACAGTACCTCACATGATAGACTTAGATACACCATGACAGCAGGAAATATCACACATGCTAGGCTTAGATACACCTAATTAGCAGGCCGTATCGCACATGATAGGCTTAGATACACCTAGTCAGCAGACAGTATCACACGATAGGCTTAGATACACCCAGTCAGCAAACAGTATCTCACACGATAGGCTTAGATACACCCAGTTAGCAGGCAGTATCACACATGATAGGCTTAGATACACCCAGTCAGCAGGCAGTATCGCACATGATAGGCTTAGATACACCCAGTTAGCATGCAGTACCACACATGATAGGCTTAGATACACCGTCAGCAGGCAGTATCACACATGATAGGCTTAGATACAACGTCAGCAGGCAGTATGACACAGGATAGGCTTAGATACACCCAGTCAGCAGGCAGTACCACACATGATATACCCCAACTCAGTAGACTGTTCCACACGTGATAGGATTGGATACACCCAGTCAGCAGAGTATTACACATAATAAGCCTAGACACACTCAGTAGACAGTATCACATATAATTAGCTTAGATACACCAGTGGAGGCGATTGTATCACACATAATATGCTTAAATACATCAGTTCACCCGACGCAAACACACACAAAAGCAGGGGTGGGATCCGGCCGGTTCGCTCCGGTTCTCCCGAACCGGTTGTTACAGCCGGTACGCTGAACCGGGTGAGGCAGGAGGCTGGAGCCGTTCCCCTGCACTCAATTATATCCACGTCCTTAGGACCTGGATACAGTTGAGTAGCCGAGCGCTGCCCTGGTGAGACACAAGATGCCTCGCCATTCGGCGCTTCAGTGATCATGCAGAGGCGCGATGACGTCATCGCACCGCTGCCTCGTTCCGCTGGAGGAGGACTGGCGCCGCTGGGGGACGAAGCGGGAACGGGACAGGTAAGCGGATAATGTGTTTTTTCCCCTTTTCCTACTACTGTGGGCAGCGTTGGGGGCCTTATCTATAGGGGACTATACAGGGACTAAACAGGGAACAGTGACTACAAAGGACATTACGTAGGTAACAGTGACTACAGGGGACAATACATAGGTAACAATAACTACAGGGGACAATACATAGGTAACAGTAACTACAGGGGACAATACATAGGTAACAGTAACTACAGGGGACAATACATAGGTAACAGTAACTACAGGGGACAAAAAATAGGTAACAGTAACTACAGGGGACAATACATAGGGAACAGTCACTACAGGGGACTGTATAGGGAACACTAAATACAGGGGACTATATAGGGAACTAACTACAGGGGACTATATAGGGAACAGTCACTACATAGAACTATATAGGGACACTATCTACAGAGGACTATATAGGGGCCCTTATATACGGGGAACCCCACAGTGGCCCTGTCGGCAGGGAACGGTACAGGGGGCACTATCTAAAGGGAACGCTACTACCTACAAAAGGCTCTATGGGGAGAACTATCTATAGAGGGATCTATGGGGAGAACTAGCTATAGAGGGCTCTACTGGGAGCACTATCAACAGGGCTCTATGAGGGACACTATCTACAGGGGGCTCTATGAGGGGCACTATCTATAGGGGGCTCAATGAGGGGCACTATCTAGAGGGGCACTGTGTGTGGTGCATTACTTTACAGCGTTTGACACAATTTTATTCATGGGCATAGTGTATTGTAATCAGGGACACAGTGTATGGTACTATTATATTCATGGGTATAGTGTATGGTACTTTATAATCAGGGTTACAGTGTATGATACTATTATATTCTTGGGCATAGTGGATGGTACTATTATAATCAGGGACACAGTGTATAGTACTATTATATTCATGGACATAGTGTATGGTACTATTCTAATCAGGGGTACAGTGTATGGTACTATTATATTCATGGGCATAGTGTATGGTACTATTATAATCAGGGACACAGTGTATGGTACTATTATATTCATGGGCATAGTGTATGGTACTATTATATTCAGGGGCACAGTGTATGGTAGTATTATAATCAGGGGTACATTTTATGGTACTATTATATTCAGGGGCACAGTGTATAGCACTATTATATTTGGGGACACAGTGTATGGTACTATTATATTCAGGGGTACAGTGTATGGTACTATTATATTCAAGGGCACAGTGTGTAGCAGTATTATGTTAGGGGACACAGTGTATGGAGCTGTATTTGTACTGGTGCTGTATGTATATATATATACTGTATATATGTACTGAGCTTCGTTCTGGTGCTGTATATATGTATTGATCTTTGTTCTGGCGCTGTATATATGTACTGAGCTTTGTTCTGGTGCTGTATATATGTACTGAGCTTTGTTCTGGCGCTGTATATATGTTCTGAGCTTGGTTCTGGTGCTGTATATATGTTCTGAGTTCTGTTCTGGTGTTGTTTATATGTACTGAGCTTGGTTCTGGTGCTGTATATATGTTCTGAGCTTTGTTCTGGTGCTGTATATATGTACTGAGCTTTGTTCTGGTGCTGTATTTATGTACTGAGCTTTGTTCTGGTGCTGTATATATGTACTGAGTTTGGTTCTAGTGCTGTATATATGTACTGATCTTCGTTCTGGCACTGTATCTATGTACTGAGCTTTGTTCTGGTGTTGTATATATGTACTGAGCTTGGTTCTGGTGTTGTATATATGTACTGAACTTGGTCCTGGCACCATATCTGTGAATTAGCTGTCAGATTCGTCGTGTCTTAATGCGCACGCCGCACTGTTCTGCACCTTTCTTATGTGCACAGCCTAACTAAATGGGCTGAGCACGCTTAGGATATTGAATGTGCGCATACAGGCCTATACATAATGGATGAGTTTAATATAATGTGTGGGTAGGTCTGTACGCTTATGTAATTATTTACATAGTGTGGCAATCCACACTAAAACATTCTGGACATGGAATTTCTTTATTTAGGCCCCATGCACACGACCGCGCCCGCAATCACAAAGTATGGGGGCACGGCCCGCAAAATGCAAAAGAATGGACATGTTCCATAATTTTTGGAACATTTCTACGGCACGGACACCCATCCGTACGGCTACGGAAAGGTGTCCGCGTTCAATGAAAGTGAATGGGTCAATTTTGAGATGAGATGAACTGGCTCAGCAGACCGTATCACAGATGATAGGATTAGATACACCGGCTCAGCAGGCTGTATCACACATGATAGGATTAGATACACGGCTCAGTAGACAGTATCACACATGATAGGCTTAGATACACCAGCTCTGCAGACAGTATCACACATGATAGGCTTTGATACAGTGGCTCAGCAGTCAGTATCACACATGATAGGATTAGATACACCGGCTCAGCAGTCAGTATCACACATGATAGGCTTAGATACAGCAGCTCTGCAGACAGTATCACACATGATAGGCTTAGAAACGCAAACTCAGACAACAGTAACACACAGACAAGGCTTAGATACACTAGCTCAGCAGAAAGTATTGCACATGGAATGATTAGATACGCCCACTTTATACTGCCCACAGTTTACAAGTTGTCTAGTTTTGAAATTGTTGGGAAGCAGGATTACTAGAAGTTATTGCATAATGTTGGCAGCGATATTATCAGTCAAGTTCTCTGCTGGGATCACGTCATAAATCCCGCAATTAGGATCAGAGAATACGACCAATCAGCACACAGTTTTGGCAAGTTTCTAGTGTAAACTGAGCCCACAAAAGACACAAATCATTCCGCATGTCACTTCAATGCAACAGATTTATTATTACTGAAACCAGAAAATTGTGAAAATTTTAGCCCAAAATCTATGACTACTCATAGCAGGTGTAGATTTCATTACACATCATTAGGATAGTCCAAAATGTGGCCAATTTTTTTTAAGTGCTTACCGATACGTCTTTTAATACGTGCAGACCAATATCTATCTCATAGTGTTCTCTTCATTCTGAAAATAAAAAGGCAAATTTCTACAGGAAAGAAACTCATTTGGGTCTTACAGGGAGGGGACCTGCCACTTCCATAGACTTGTTCAAGGTATACCTAGCTTGGAATAGTTTGGGTTGGTATTGTTGTGCTCAATACAGCCCCTATATACAAGAATATAACTACTGTAATACTGCCCCTTATATACAAGAAAATAACTACTATAATACTGCCCCTATATACAAGAAAATAACTACTATAATACTGCCCCTATATACAAGAATATAACTACTATAATACTGCCCCTATATACAAGAATATAACTACTATAATACTGCCCCTATATACAAGAATGTAACTACTATAATACTGCCCCTATATACAAGAATATAACTACTATAATACTGCTCCTATATACAAGAATATAACTACTATAATACTGCTCCTATATACAAGAATATAACTACTATAATACTGCTCCTATATACAAGAATATAACTACTATAATACTGCTCCTATATACAAGAATATAACTACTATATTACTGCTCCTATATACAAGAATATAGCTACTATAATACTGCCCCCTATATACAGGAATATAACTACTATAATACTGCCCCCTATATACAAGAATATAACTACTATAGTACTGCTCCTATATACAAGAATATAACTACTATAATACTGCCCCTATATACAAGAATATATCTACTATAATACTGCCCCCTATATACAAGAATATAACTACTATAATACTGCTCCTATATACAAGAATATAACTACTATAATACTGCCTCCTATATACAAGAATATAACTACTATAATACTGCTCCTATATACAAGAATATAACTACTATAATACTGCCCCTATATACAAGAATATAACTACTATAATACTGCCCCTATATACAAGAATGTAACTACTATAATACTGCCCCTATATACAAGAATATAACTACTATAATACTGCACCTATATACAAGAATATAACTACTATAATACTGCCCCTATATACGAGAATATAACTACTATAATACTGCCCCCTATATACAAGAATATAACTACTATAATAGTGCCCCTATATACAAGAATATAACTACTATAATACTGCCCCTATATACGAGAATATAACTACTATAATACTGCTCCTATATGCAAGAATATAGCTACTATAATACTGCCCCCTATGTACAAGACTATAACTACTATAATACTGCTCCTATATACAAGAATATAACTACTATAATACTGCTCCTATATACAAGAATATAACTACTATAATACTGCCCCTATATACAAGAATGTAACTACTATAATACTGCCCCCTATATACAAGAATATAACTACTATAATACTGCTCCTATATACAAGAATATAACTACTATAATACTGCCAATATATACAAGAATATAACTACTATAATACTGCCCCTATATACAAGAATATAACTACTATAATACTTCTCCTATATACAAGAATATAACTACTATAATACTGCCCCTATATACAAGAATATAACTACTATAATACTGCCCCCTATGTACAAGAATATAACTACTATAATACTGCCCCTTATATACAAGAAAATAACTGCTATAATACTGCCCCTATATACAAGAATATAACTACTATAATACTGCCCCCATACACAGGAATATAACTACTATAAGGGCATGACCACACGTGGCGGATTTCCTCCGCAACTGTCCGCATCAATGCCGCACAGAATCTGCGTTGCAGATTCTGCTGCGGATCTGCACAAAATGTGCAGTAAATTGATGCGGACTGGCCGCTGCGGACTGCAGGAAAAGTGCTTCCCTTCTCCCTATTCAGTGCAGGATAGAGAGAAGGGACAGCACTTTCCCTTGTGAAAGTCAAAGAAATTCATACTTACCGCCCGTTGTCTTGGTGACGCGTCCCTCCTTCGGCATCCAGCCCGATCTCCCTGGATGACGCGGCAGTCCATGTGACCGCTGCAGCCTGTTATTAGCCTGTGATTGGCTGTAGCCGTCACTTAGACTGAAACGTCATCCTGGGAGGCCGGACTGGAGACAGACGCAGGGAGTTTTCGGTAAGTATGAACTTCATTTTTTTTTACAGATACATGTATATTAGGATCGGTAGTCACTGTCCAGGGGGCAGAAACAGTTACTGACGATCGCTTAACTCCTTCAGCACCCTGGACAGTGACTATTTACTGACGTCTCCTAGCAACGCTCCCGTCATTACGGGAGCCCCATTGACTTCCTCAGTCTGGCTGTAGACCTAGAAATACATAGGTCCAGCCAGAATGAAGAAATGTCAAGTTAAAAAAGCAAGACGGATCCGCAGCACACATAACATGTGCATGACAGCTGCGGACTTCATTGCGGAAATTAGAATCTCCATTGAAGTCAATGGAGAAATTCCGCCATGAGTCCGCCACTGCTCCGCAACAGACAGAGCATGCTGCGGACACCAAATTCCGCTCCGCAGCCTATGCTCCGCAGCGGAATTTTACGCCTCGTCTAAACGAACACTGCTAAATTAAAGTGTAAGTCAATGGACAAACGGCTCCGCTGCGGATTAACGCTGCGGAGTGTCCGCAGCGGAATTTAAGTGAAATTCCGCCACGTGTGAACCCAGCCTAATACTGCCCCCTATATACAAGAATATAACTACTATAATACTGCCCCTATATACAAGAATATAACTACTATAATACTGCCCCTATATACAAGAGTATAACTACTATAATACTGCCCCCATATACAAGAATATAACTACTATAATACTGCTCTCTATATACAAGAATATAACTACTATAATACTGCGCCTATATATAAGAATATAACTACTATAATACTGCCCCTATATACAAGAATATAACTACTGTAATACTGCCCCTTATATACAAGAAAATAACTGCTATAATACTGCCCCTATATACAAGAATATAACTACTATAATACTGCCCCTATATACAAGAATATAACTACTATAATACTGCCCCTATATATAAGAATATAACTACTATAATACTGCCCCCTATATACAAGAATATAACTACTATAATACTGCTCCTATATACAAGAATATAACTACTATAATACTGCCCCCTATATACAAGAATACAACTACTATAATACTGCCCCCTATATACAAGAATATAACTACTATAATACTGCCCTTATATACAAGAATATAACTACTATAATACTGCCCCCTATATACAAGAATATAACTACTATAATACTGCCTCCTATATACAAGAATATAACTACTATAATACTGCCCCCTATATACAAGAATATAACTACTTTAATACTGCTCTCTATATACAAGAATATAACTACTATAATACTGCCCCTATAAACAAGAATATAACCTACTATAATACTGCCCCTATATACACACGAATATAACTACTATAATACTGCCCCCTATATAAAAGAATATAATTACTATAATACTGCTCCCTATATACAAGAATATAACTACTATAATACTGCTCCTATATACAAGAATATAACTACTATAATACTGCCTCTATATACAAGAATATAACTACTATAATACTGCCCCCTATATACAAGAATATAACTACTATAATACTGCCCCTATATACAAGAATATAACTACTATAATACTGCCCCTTATATACAAGAATATAACTACTATAATACTGCCTCTATATACAAGAATATAACTACTATAATACTGCCCCCTATATACAAGAATATAACCTACTATAATACTGCCCCTATATACACACGAATATAGCTACTATAATACTGCTCCTATATAAAAGAATATAATTACTATAATACAGCTCCCTATATACAAGAATATAACTACTATAATACTGCCCCTTATATACAAGAATATAACTACTATAATACTGCCCCCATATACAAGAATATAACTACTATAATACTGCTCTCTATATACAAGAATATAACTACTATAATACTGCGCCTATATACAAGAATATAACTACTATAATACTGCCCCTATATACAAGAATATAACTACTGTAATACTGCCCCTTATATACAAGAAAATAACTGCTATAATACTGCCCCTATATACAAGAATATAACTACTATAATACTGCCCCTATATACAAGAATATAACTACTATAATACTGCCCCTATATATAAGAATATAACTACTATAATACTGCCCCTATATACAAGAATATAACTACTATAATACTGCTCCTATATACAAGAATATAACTACTATAATACTGCCCCCTATATACAAGAATACAACTACTATAATACTGCCCCCTATATACAAGAATATAACTACTATAATACTGCCCTTATATACAAGAATATAACTACTATAATACTGCCCCCTATATACAAGAATATAACTACTATAATACTGCCCCTATATACAAGAATATAACTACTATAATACTGCCCCTATATACAAGAATATAACTACTATAATACTGCCCCCTATATACAAGAATACAACTACTATAATACTGCCCCCTATATACAAGAATATAACTACTATAATACTGCCCTTATATACAAGAATATAACTACTATAATACTGCCCCCTATATACAAGAATATAACTACTATAATACTGCCTCCTATATACAAGAATATAACTACTATAAGGGCGGGTTCACACGTGGCGGAATTTCACTTAAATTCCGCTGCGGACACTCCGCAGCGTTAATCCGCAGCGGTGCCGTTTGTCCATTGACTTACACTTTAATTTAGCAGTGTTCGTTTAGACAAGGCGTAAAATTCCGCTGCGGAGCATAGGCTGCGGAGCGGAATTTGGTGTCCGCAGCATGCTCTGTCTGTTGCGGAGCAGTGGCGGACTCATGGCGGAATTTCTCCATTGACTTCAATGGAGAGTCAAAATTCCGCAATGAAGTCCGCAGATCTTATGTGTGCTGCGGAGCGTATTGGTTTTACTACCATGACATTTCTTCATTCTGGCTGGACCTATGTATTTCTAGGTCTACAGCCAGACTGAGGAAGTCAATGGGGCTCCCGTAATGACGGGAGCGTTGCTAGGAGACGTCTGTAAATAGTCACTGTCCAGGGTGCTGAAAGAGTTAAGCGATCGGCAGTAACTGTTTCTGCACCCGGGACAGTGACTACCGATCTCAATATACATGTATCTGTAAAAAACATATAAGTTCATACTTACCGAGAACTCCCTGCGTCTGTCTCCAGTCCGGCCTCCCAGGATGACGTTTCAGTGTAAGTGACGGCTGCAGCCAATCACAGGCCAAGCACAGGCTGCAGCGGTCACATGGACTGGCGCGTCATCCAGGGAGGTCGGGCTGGATGCCGAAAGAGGGACGCGTCACCAAGACAACGGGCGGTAAGTATGAAATTCTTTTACTTTCACTAGGGAAAGTGCTGTCCCTTCTCTCTATCCTGCACTGATAGGGAGAAGGGAAGCACTTTTCCCGCAGTCCGCAGCAGCTAGTCCGCATCAATTTTCTGCACATTTTGTGCAGATCCGCAGCAGAATCTGCGACGCAGATTCTGTGCGGCATTGATGCGGACAGTTGCGGAGGAAATCCGCCACGTGTGGTCATGCCCTAATACTGCCCCCTATATACAAGAATATAACTACTTTAATACTGCTCTCTATATACAAGAATATAACTACTATAATACTGCCCCTATAAACAAGAATATAACCTACTATAATACTGCCCCTATATACACACGAATATAACTACTATAATACTGCCCCCTATATAAAAGAATATAATTACTATAATACTGCTCCCTATATACAAGAATATAACTACTATAATACTGCTCCTATATACAAGAATATAACTACTATAATACTGCCCCCTATATACAAGAATATAACTACTATAATACTGCTCCTATATACAAGAATATAACTACTATAATACTGCCCCTATATACAAGAATATAACTACTATAATACTGCCCCTATATACAAGAATATAACTACTATAATACTGCCCCTTATATACAAGAATATAACTACTATAAGGGCATGACCACACATGGCGGAATTCCTCCGCAACTGTCCGCATCAATGCCGCACCTAATCCGGGTTGCGGATTACGGCTGCGGATCTGCACAAAATGTGCAGAAAATTGATGCGGACTGGCCGCTGCGGACTGCAGGAAAAGTGCTTCCCTTCTCCCTATTCAGTGCAGGATAGAGAGAAGGGACAGCACTTTCCCTAGTGAAAGTCAAAGAAATTCATACTTACCGCCCGTTGTCTTGGTGACGCGTCCCTCTTTCGGCATCCAGCCCGACCTCCCTGGATGACGCTCCAGTCCATGTGACCGCTGCAGCCTGTGCTTGGCCTGTGATTGGCTGCAGCCGTCACTTAGAATGAAACGTCATCCTGGGAGGCCGGACTGGAGACAGACGCAGGGAGTTCTCGGTAAGTATGAACTTATATGTTTTTTTACAGATACATGTATATTGAGATCGGTAGTCACTGTCCCGGGTGCAGAAACAGTTACTGCCGATCGCATAACTCTTTCAGCACCCTGGACAGTGACTATTTACAGACGTCTCCTAGCAACGCTCCCGTCATTACGGGAGCCCCATTGACTTCCTCAGTCTGGCTGTAGACCTAGAAATACATAGGTCCAGCCAGAATGAAGAAATGTCATGGTAGTAAAAACAATACGCTCCGCAGCACACATAAGATCTGCGGACTTCATTGCGGAATTTTGACTCTCCATTGAAGTCAATGGAGAAATTCCGCCATGAGTCCGCAACCAGTCCGCCACTGCTCCGCAACAGACAGAGCATGCTGCGGACACCAAATTCCGCTCCGCAGCCTATGCTCCGCAGCGGAATTGTACGCATCGTGTAAACGAACACTGCTAAATTAAAGTGAAAGTCAATGGAGAAACGGCTCCGCTGCGGATTAACGCTGCGGAGTGTCCGCAGCGGAATTTAAGTGAAATTCCGCCATGTGTGAACCCGCCCTAATACTGCCTCTATATACAAGAATATAACTACTATAATACTGCCCGCTATATACAAGAATATAACCTACTATAATACTGCCCCTATATACACACGAATATAACTACTATAATACTGCCCCCTATATAAAAGAATATAATTACTATAATACAGCTCCCTATATACAAGAATATAACTACTATAATACTGCCCCTTATATACAAGAATATAACTACTATAATACTGCCTCTATATACAAGAATATAACTACTATAATACTGCCCCCTATATACAAGAATATAACTACTATAATACTGCCCCTGTATACAAGAATATAACTACTATAATACTGCTCCCTATATACAAGAATATAACTACTATAATACAGCCCCCTATATACAAGAATATAACTACTATAATACTGCCCCCTATATACAAGAATATACCTACTATAATACTGCTCCCTATATACAAGAATATAACTACTATAATACTGCCCCCTATATACAAGAATATACCTACTATAATACTGCTCCCTATATACAAGAATATACCTACTATAATACTGCTCCCTATATACAAGAATATACCTACTATAATACTGCTCCTATATACAAGAATATAACTACTATAATACTGCCCCTATATACAAGAATATAACTACTATAATACTGCCTCTATATACAAGAATATAACTACTATAATACTGCTCCTATATACAAGAATATAACTACTATAATACTGCCCCTATATACAAGAATATAACTACTATATTACTGCCCCCTATATACAAGAATATAACTACTATAATACTGCCTCCTATATACAAGAATATAACTACTATAATACTGCCCCTATATACAAGACTATAACTACTAATACTGCCCCTATATACAAGAATATAACTACTATAATACTGCCCCTATACACAAGAATATAACTATTATAATACTGCCCCCTATATACAAGAATATAACTACTATAATACAGCCCCCTATATACAAGAATATAACTATTATAATACTGCCCCTATATACAAGAATATAACTACTATAATACTGCTCCTATATACAAGAATATAACTACTATAATACTGCCCCCTATATACAAGAATATAACTACTATAATACTGCCCCTTATATACAAGAATATAACTACTATTATACTGCCCCTATATACAAGAATATAACTACTATAATACTGCCCCTATATACAAGAATATAACTACTATGATACTGCTTCCTATATACAAGAATATAACTAGTATAATACTGCCCCTATATACAAGAATATAACTACTATAATACTTCCCCCTATATACAAGAATATACCTACTATAATACTGTCACCTATATACAAGAATATAACTACTATAATACTGCCCCCTATATACAAGAATATAACTACTATAATACTGCTCCCTATATACAAGAATATAACCACTATAATACTGCTCCCTATATACAAGAATATAACTACTATAATACTGCCCCTATATACAAGAATATAACCACTATAATACTGCTCCCTATATACAAGAATATAACCACTATAATACTGCTCCCTATATACAAGAATATAACTACTATAATACTGCCCCCTATATACAAGAATATAACTACTATAATACTGCCCCTATATACAAGAATATAACTACTATAATACTGCCCCTATATACAAGAATATAACTACTATAATACTGCCCCCTATATACAAGAATATAACTACTATAATACTGCCCCTATATACAAGAATATAACTACTATAATACTGCCCCCTATATACAAGAATATAACTACTATAATACTGCTCCCTATATACAAGAATATAACTACTATAATACTGCCCCCCTATATACAAGAATATAACCACTATAATACTGCCCCCTATATACAAGAATATAACTACTATAATACTGCTCCTATATACAAGAATATAACTACTATAATATTGCCCCCTATATACAAGACTATAACTACTATAATACTGCCCCTATATACAAGAATATAACTACTATAATACTGCCCCTATATACAAGAATATAACTACTATAATACTGCTTCTATATACAAGAATATAACTACTATAATACTGCCCCATATATACAAGAATATAACTACTATAATACTGCCCCTATATACAAGAATATAACTACTATAATACTGCCCCCTATATACAAGAATATAACTACTATAATACTGCTCCTATATACAAGAATATAACTACTATAATACTGCCTCTATATACAAGAATATAACTACTATAATACTGCCCCTATATACAAGAATATAACTACTATAATACTGCTCCTATATACAAGAATATAACTACTATAATACTGCCCCCTATGTACAAGAATATAACTACTATAATACTGCTCCCTATATACAAGAATATAACTACTATATTACTGCCCCTATATACAAGAATATAACTACTATAATACTGCCCCCTATATACAAGAATATACCTACTATAATACTGCTCCCTATATACAAGAATATACCTACTATAATACTGCTCCTATATACAAGAATATAACTATATTCTTGTATATAGGGGCAGTATTATAGTAGTTATATTCTTTTATATAGGAGGCAGTATTATAGTGGTTATATTCTTGTATATAGGAGCAGTATTATAGTAGTTATATTCTTGTATATAGGGGGCAGTATTATAGTAGTTATATTCTTGTATATAGGGAGCAGTATTATAGTGGTTATATTCGTGTATATAGGGAGCAGTATTATAGTAGTTATATTCTTGTATATAGGAGCAGTATTATAGTGGTTATATTCTTGTATATAGGGGCAGTATTATAGTACTGCCCCTATATACAAGAATATAACTACTATAATACTGCCCCTATATACAAGAATATAACTACTATAATACTGCTTCTATATACAAGAATATAACTACTATAATACTGCCCCATATATACAAGAATATAACTACTATAATACTGCCCCTATATACAAGAATATAACTACTATAATACTGCCCCCTATATACAAGAATATAACTACTATAATACTGCTCCTATATACAAGAATATAACTACTATAATTCTTTTATATAGGAGGCAGTATTATAGTGGTTATATTCTTGTATATAGGAGCAGTATTATAGTAGTTATATTCTTGTATATAGGGGGCAGTATTATAGTAGTTATATTCTTGTATATAGGGAGCAGTATTATAGTGGTTATATTCGTGTATATAGGGAGCAGTATTATAGTAGTTATATTCTTGTATATAGGAGCAGTATTATAGTGGTTATATTCTTGTATATAGGGGCAGTATTATAGTAGTTATATTCTTGTATATAGGGAGCAGTATTATAGTAGTTATATTCTTGTATATAGGGGGCAGTATTATAGTAGTTATATTCTTGTATATAGGTGACAGTATTATAGTAGGTATATTCTTGTATATAGGGGGAAGTATTATAGTAGTTATATTCTTGTATATAGGGGCAGTATTATAGTAGTTATATTCTTGTATATAGGAAGCAGTATCATAGTAGTTATATTCTTGTATATAGGGGCAGTATTATAGTAGTTATATTCTTGTATCTAGGGGCAGTATAATAGTAGTTATATTCTTGTATATAAGGGGCAGTATTATAGTAGTTATATTCTTGTATATAGGGGGCAGTATTATAGTAGTTATATTCTTGTATATAGGAGCAGTATTATAGTAGTTATATTCTTGTATATAGGGGCAGTATTATAGTAGTAATATTCTTGGATATAGGGGGCAGTATTATAGTAGTTATATTCTTGTATATAGGAGAAGTATTATAGTAGCTATATTCTTGTATATAGGGGGCAGTATTATAATAGTTATATTCTTGTGTATAGGGGCAGTATTATAGTAGTTATATTCTTGTATATAGGGGGCAGTATTATAGTAGTTATATTCTTGTATATAGGAGGCTGTATTATAGTAGTTATATTCTTGTATATAGGGGGCAGTATTATAATAGTTATATTCTTGTGTATAGGGGCAGTATTATAGTAGTTATATTCTTGTATATAGGGGCAGTATTATAGTAGTTATAGTCTTGTATATAGGGGCAGTATTAGGGCATGACCACACGTGGCGGATTTCCTCCGCAACTGTCCGAATCAATGCCGCACAGAATCTGCGTTGCAGATTCTGCTGCGGATCTGCACAAAATGTGCAGAAAATTGATGCGGACTGGCCGCTGCGGACTGCAGGAAAAGTGCTTCCCTTCTCCCTATTCAGTGCAGGATAGAGAGAAGGGACAGCACTTTCCCTAGTGAAAGTCAAAGAAATTCATACTTACCGCCCGTTGTCTTGGTGACGCGTCCCTCTTTCGGCATCCAGCCCGACCTCCCTGGATGACGCGCCAGTCCATGTGACCGCTGCAGCCTGTGCTTGGCCTGTGATTGGCTGCAGCCGTCACTTAGACTGAAACGTCATCCTGGGAGGCCGGACTGGAGACAGACGCAGGGAGTTCTCGGTAAGTATGAACTTATCTATTTTTTTACTGTAGTCACTGTCCCGGGTGCAGAAACAGTTACTGCCGATCGCTTAACTCTTTCAGCACCCTGGACAGTGACTATTTACAGACGTCTCCTAGCAACGCTCCCGTCATTACGGGAGCCCCATTGACTTCCTCAGTCTGGCTGTAGACCTAGAAATACATAGGTCCAGCCAGAATGAAGAAATGTCATGGTAGTAAAAACAATACGCTCCGCAGCACACATAAGATCTGCGGACTTCATTGCGGAATTTTGACTCTCCATTGAAGTCAATGGAGAAATTCCGCCATGAGTCCGCCACTGCTCCGCAACAGACAGAGCATGCTGCGGACACCAAATTCCGCTCCGCAGCCTATGCTCCGCAGCGGAATTTTACGCCTAGTCTAAACGAACACTGCTAAATTAAAGTGTAAGTCAATGGACAAACGGCACCGCTGCGGATTAACGCTGCGGAGTGTCCGCAGCGGAATTTCAGTGAAATTCCGCCACGTGTGAACCCGCCCTTATAGTAGTTATATTCTTGTATATAGGAGGCAGTATTATAGTAGTTATATTCTTGTATATAGGGGGCAGTAATATAGCAGTTATATTCTTGTACATAGGGGCAGTATTATAGTAGTTATATTCTTGTATATAGAGACAGTATTATAGTAGTTATATTCTTGTATATAGGGGCAGTATTATAGTAGTTATATTCTTGTATATAGGATGCAGTATTATAGTAGTTATATTCTTGTATATAGGGGCAGCATTATAGTAGTTATATTCTTGTATACAGGAGAAGTATTATAGTAGTTATATTCTTGTATATAGGGGCAGTATTATAGTAGTTATATTCTTGTATACAGGAGAAGTATTATAGTAGTTATATTCTTGTATATAGGGCCAGTATTATAGTAGTTATATTCTTGTATATAGGAGCAGTATTATAGTAGTTATATTCTTGTACATAGGGGGCAGTATTATAGTAGTTATATTCTTGTATATAGGAGCAGTATTATAGTAGTTATTTTCTTGTATATAGGGGGAAGTATTATAGTAGTTATATTCTTGTACATAGGGGCAGTATTATAGTAGTTATATTCTTGTATATAGAGGCAGTATTATAGTAGTTATATTCTTGTATATAGGGGCAGTATTATAGTAGTTATATTCCTGTATATAGGGAGCAGTATAATAGTAGTTATATTTTGTATATAGGGGCAGTATTATAGTAGTTATATTCTTGCATATAGGGGGAAGTATTATAGTCGTTATATTCTTGAATATAGGAGAAGTATTATAGTAGTTATATTCTTGTATATAGGGAACAGTATAATAGTAGTTATATTTTGTATATAGGGGCAGTATTATAGTAGTTATATTCTTGTATATAGGAGCAGTATTATAGTAGTTATATTCTTGTACATAGGGGGCAGTATTATAGTAGTTATATTCTTGTATATAGGAGCAGTATTATAGTAGTTATATTCTTGTATATAGGGGCAGTATTATAGTAGTTTTATTCTTGTATATAGGGGGCAGTATTATAGTAGTTATATTCTTGTATATAGAGGCAGTATTATAGTAGTTATATTCTTGTATATAAGGGGCAGTATTATAGTAGTTATTTTCTTGTATATAGGGGCAGTATTATAGTAGTTATAGTCTTGTATATAGGGGGCAATATTATAGTAGTTATATTCTTGTATATAGGAGCAGTATTATAGTAGTTATATTCTTGTATATAAGGGCAGTATTATAGTAGTTATAGTCTTGTATATAGGATCAGTATTATAGTAGGTATATTCTTGTATATAGGGGCAGTATTATAGTAGTTATTTTCTTGTATATAGGGGCAGTATTATAGTAGTTATAGTCTTGTATATAGGGGGCAATATTATAGTAGTTATATTCTTGTATATAGGAGCAGTATTATAGTAGGTATATTCTTGTATATAGATGCAGTATTGTAGTAGTTATATTCTTGTATATAGGGGCAGTATTATAGCAGTTATATTCTTGTATATAGGGGGCAGTATTATAGTAGTTATATTCTTGTATATAGAGGCAGTATTATAGTAGTTATATTCTTGTATATAAGGGGCAGTATTATAGTAGTTATTTTCTTGTATATAGGGGCAGTATAATAGTAGTTATATTTTGTATATAGGGGCAGTATTATAGTAGTTATATTCTTGTATATAGGAGCAGTATTATAGTAGTTATATTCTTGTACATAGGGGGCAGTATTATAGTAGTTATATTCTTGTATATAGGAGCAGTATTATAGTAGTTATATTCTTGTATATAGGGGCAGTATTATAGTAGTTTTATTCTTGTATATAGGGGGCAGTATTATAGTAGTTATATTCTTGTATATAGAGAATATATACAAGAATATAACTACTATAATACTGCTCCTATATACAAGAATATAACTACTATAATACTGCCTCTATATACAAGAATATAACTTCTATAATACTGCTCCTATATACAAGAATATAACTACTATAATACTGCTCCTATATACAAGAATATAACTACTATAATACTACCCCTATATACAAGAATATAACTACTATAATACTGCCCCCTATATACAAGAATATAACTACTATAATACTGCTCCTATATACAAGAATATAACTACTATAATACTGCCCCCTATATACAAGAATATAACTACTATAATACTGCTCCTATATACAAGAATATAACCACTATAATACTGCTTCCTATATACATTAGTATTTTATTTTTATTATTTTTTAACTATTATAATGCAGGTTTTTTGTTTTTTTCCAATTGCCAGGTCTCTTTCCATGGTTGGTACCAACATGGTCCAAATCCTGAGATCAGTGGTGGTCCATCTGCTGGACCGGGCTGCAAAGTTTCTAAACTTATTGTGATTTATCAAAACTACTAGTGTTAAGCAAAAGAGAAGTAGTTGCTGATAGAAACCAATCAGAGTTCACCTTTCATGATTTAGGGGCCCTTTGAATAATGAAACAGCCGCATGATTGGCTACTTTGGGCAATTATTTATTTTTTCCTTTGCACTAGTTTTAATTAATTGTTCCCAATGCATTGCAGGGAAGACCTGGTTCTACTGCCATCTCTTGTCAGCATTTGGTACTGCAACAAATCAATTTCCTTTCTCTTTACTGTGGAAATAATTATATTGTTCTAAGGAAATATGCAAATGTGGAGGATCTGGAGGACATCTGTGGGGAGCTCAGAGTGTGGGGAGGTCTTATTCTAAATGTCAGAAGCTGATAGACGCCTACCATATTTTAAAGGGGATATCTTCTAAGAAAATTGTTTTTTTTACCCAAACCTGCCAACTGGGGACCATCACAACAAGGTTATGTGAACCACTCTGTCTATATTTTAGACAGTTAATGAGCAGAGTGGCTACTAATATGCCCCACCCATTAGACCTTAGTTTCAGATGGAGTCTAGAGGGTGGAGGAAGCACTAGGCTCCTCCTACATGTACACCCTTTAGTATTGTATGAGACCGCTGCGAGAGTGGAGCCTGGGACCATCTTTAGACATGTCTCTCACTCTCACCCTGTTGAAGTTTGATTTGCTTGCCAGATGTTGAATGTGAGTACCCTTATTTTTGGGAGCCCCCTCCCCTCACCCAAGAAGAGATAATATTTAAACTTTTTCTGAGTCAGGGAGGCGGGGCTAGCTTCTTTTAGCTCTCTGATTGGCACTATGGGAGGGGTAATTTAGAGAACAACTTGGAAGAACATAGTACACCGGCAATAATTATTTTAGGGTAGGTTCCCTTTAAGAAAACATGAAATAATATTTTTCTCCTGTGATCTGCGGACATTTCTCTTGATTATTCCAGTCGCTATCTGATATTGCTTTCTGGCTGCAGTAAGATTCTAAGGAACAATGTGACTGAGAATGTCAAGATTTCATGTCCAAGTGCTAAACCCACAACAAGATGCTGCAAAACGTCAAGAAGTCAATAAGGTCACAGCTCGGAAATGAGAAATCAACATAAGGGAAACCCAACTAATTCCTCTATCTATCTATCTATCTATCTATCTATCTATCTATCTATCTATCTATCTATCTATCTATCTATCTATCTATCTATCTCATATCTATCTATCTATCTCATATCTATCTATCTATCTATCATCTCATATCTATCTATCTATCTATCTATCTCATATCTATCTATCTCATATCTATCTATCTCTCTATCTATCTATCTATCTATCTATCTATCTATCTATCTATCTATCTATCTATCTATCTATCTCATATCTATCTATCTATCTATCTATCTATCTATCCATCCTCCGCACAGGTAGGGGGCAGACTTCTTTGTGTCATCAGGTTGCAGAATTACATAAAGTATAATGTGGAGGTTACATTAAACTGCGGTGCGGTTGACATGTACACAGGGAACACGTGATGCGGTTTGTTTAGCATACATCTATGTACCGGCTGCAATCAGGCGGAGAAAAACAATATAAAACGCGAGGGGAACAAAGGGTAAGAGGTCGGGGGTAACTATGGGTAATATGTCATAACTCCAGCCGGGGTGGACTGTGTGGGGCCACAACTGGTCAATATCCCAGGACCCAGCGGCTCAGACTTCCTCAGATTTGACTTGTAGGTAACTTACATATCCTATAAATGAATAGCTCTTGGGGTCGGAGGACAATATTAAACATTTCAGATATGGCAATGTGGCTGTATATATTTTGTCTCCTTTCCTTGGCTGCAATCTAATACCCTACTTACTCCTCTAGGTGGCGCTTTCCAAATCCACTGATCATTTGGTCCCTACTGAGGACAATAATGAGTGAACTGGAAAAGAGCGCCATCTAGAGTCGAAGCAGGCGCATCCATTCTCTCATGGTATCTTCTGTAATAATGATCTGGATAATTCAGAGATCTAATAGGAGAGTGGTTATATCCCACCATTGACTATATTCTCCTTTATGTGATTAGGGCCAGATTCACTGTGATAATTGCACTACACGTGAATTAAAATTAGACCCTTCTTCAACCTCAAAGTAGGTGCCCACCCTTTCTAAAACAAAGCTCCAAATCCCCTGCATAGTCTAGAGCTAAATGATAAAATTTTTACTGCCTGCCGCCACCACTAGGGGGAGCTTACTGCATTATTTTTTATTATTACGTTTAATGTATAACAGTATACAGTAAGCTTCTTAGCTCCCCCTAGTGGTGGCTATGGGTAGCCAAAATCGTATTACTTAACTCTACAGCTACGCAGGGGATTTGGTGCTCTGTATCTGAAAAATGGACCTCCGGATCCTATAAAGATATATTAAAAATTTAATCCGCACTAATTTTTGGGTTTATTTAGAGTGAAATAAGCAAAATGATGGACATTCACTTGGTATTTCAATAGGTTATGAGATAGGACAGCCCATCATGTGGTGGAAACTAGACTAAAGATAATCTCTCCTGACATGTCTGTTTTATGAAATTATTATATTCCCCATGAAATAACAATTCTGGAGCTTCTTTTCTAAGAACTCTACGTGGTGCCGTTCCTCTGTTATTCTTCTTAAAAATGTCTGAATAAGTTGACAACTGGGTGTTACCAGTTGGGGGTGTGTCCCTGCACAGACTGACACTGTCCAATCAGTGCTGAGAAACTGAGACTGTGTAGGGACACGCCCCCTTGAGAAAGGGGAATGGTAACACCCTGTTAATTTATTTATATATTTCTAGGAGGAATAACGGAGGAACGGCACGACGCAGAATTTTAAGAAAATATGTTTCAGAATTGTTATTTCATGGAGAATACAAGGATTTACTAAAACAGACATGTCAGGAGAAGTGACAGATTATTTTAAGTACAGGTGTTGTGAAGGGTCTCCTGTTTATAGGTTCATTGAGGCTTCTTCTTGTAAGGACGGTTCACGTTAATCATTCATCCTCGCCCCGTCCTCGCTCGCACGGTCGTTCTGCAATATTATTAAACCAAACATTTGGGCCGGCAGAAACTGGAAACAATTAAAAAGCAATAATGAGTGTTTTTCGTGCAGATCGCAAATCTCGTTACTACTGACCAGAGTCACTCCGGTTGGAATGTATTTTATTTGGCAGCCCTGTTTATCAGCTCCACAATCTCTACCAAGACCTGATGATCAAGTTGTTGTTGTTAAGTCAGAGTTTATGGTTCAAAATATTTCCCACAAAGCTTCTGCTGGAATCTCGCACGCCCACTACTTTTGGGCAATTAAAACTTGTAATTATCCCATAGATCATAGATTGCAGTAAAAATCATATTAACCAGTTAAGGGTTTCTCTTAGATTAATTAATTATGTGATAAAACACAAAGAACATAAAAAAAATGTTTGAACCCCCATAAGAGGCTAGATTTTCATCACCGGGTGCTGTGTACACTGGGGGCAGCTGTCATTTCCTTATCATAGAAATTCACCTCTATTATAAATCTGGAGGCAGATAACACAGGATCCACTATTAAAGGCATATTTTATCTTAACAGCCCCACTGCCCCAGTGCGGTATGTAGTTTGAATGAAGCAGCGTCGATTGCGGGCACTGCCGCTCCATTCAAAGTCTATGGCGCTGGCGCTCCATTCAAACTCCTCCTTGAGACGGCACATACAGTTGGGAGCTGGTACGGGGGGGGGGGGGTTGACCGGGTCCCAACTATCTAACCTCACCCACTGATCTAACACCTGTGGATAGGTCGTAAATGTTTTAGGCTGGAAGACCCCTTTACCAAGGTGTCACAGAGCATGCCCACAACACACTCTGTTAGAATTCATAGAGTCAATTTCTTATATTCAGATGCAAATCTCTGGTGCTGTTCACAGGGCAGGTAAGATGCCCCCATAATCATGAAAAGAAAAGAAAATTAAAAAAAAATTCAAATCAGCACAAAGAAAGAAATATGCAAAAAAATAAAATGCAAAAAAATAAAACCAAAATAAAAAAGTACAAAACGTTACTGTATGTTTCGGGCTATAAGAGACCCTTTTTAGTTGGACATTTTTTGTTTCGTTTCTACCTCTTATACTCTGCAGTCTAGGTGGCCCGGCGGCACCAGATCCCCAAGTCTTCTTCCTTGATGATCGCGCCCGATCATTGAGAGATCAGTGCGGCTGTTCATGACTGTACTTTCCTCCTTCCTGACACTGAGCCTTATGACTAGGGTAGGAGAGGAAGCTGAAGGTAAAGGGCACATCGAAACATCCAGACAGGACCCCACAGGATACATCGCTAAGCCTGGGGAGGTGAACCACCAGTACACCAGGTATTAACCCCTTATTTTACTCTAGAACACCAGGAAACAAAATATTAACCCCCAGATACACCTCAGACCGTTTTTTTTATGCTCCCCAGCCATGTACCGCCTCCCCAAACAAATGACATAAAAGTACACCCAAGTCTACGATCATACACTATGCGGCCTATTAAAAACACAGCATGAGCCCAGTGCGCCCTAGAGACATGGCTTACACCCCCTGGGGGACACGTGGCACAGGTTGAGGCCCTAGAGCACCAGGTATTAATCCCCTATTTTTTGACCTACAATGCCCTTAAGAACTCACTAATATTCATAGTATAAAAACATTTTTTTTTATTCACTATAAACTAAAACAACCGCCATATAAACATAAAGCACATAAGACATAATAAAAAAAAAAAAAAAGGGCGGAGACCTAAGACAGGCCTGGAAGTAGTGAATAATAATCAGTATTATACATGATATAGGGAGAATAGTAACCCAACTTACCCCCTTTTCTGAAATTCCCCTTCCACCGGCACTGACTAACAAGTGTTTGAGGATTTGGCCCAAGGGTCATTGAAAGAGGGGTCCCCTATAACTATATATATGCCCCTGCTCAAGGAGAAGGCATACACTGATCTGTAATTAAAGACCCAGAAACCAACCAAGCGGATTTAGCTCACGCAGGGTTGTGTAGACTGGATAAAATTGTAACGAACCCTCTGCTGTGAGAAATATTAGGCCTAGTTCGCACAGAGTTTTTTGGTTCTGTATTTGATGCGGAAACTGTGCCAAAAAACGGCCGTAATCGCCTCCCATAGATTTTGGGAAAAAAACGTTTGCGGTAAAAAAGGAGTTTTTGTCTCTGATCTCTTATTGACATCAATGGGAGGCAGAGAAAGCGTTTTTTTTTTTGCCGCGTTTTTAGCCCGCGGCGCTCAATGGCAGCGGCCAAAAACCCAGTGAAAAACGCCGCAATAAACATGGCAAAGAGAGTGCAGGCAGGTCAAAAGCCTCAGAATGTAAACAAAATTTTTCAATAGAAAATATGGACAAGCCCATTAGGCCCTGTTCACACTGAGTTTTTTTGCAGACGGAAAAATCTGCCTCAAAATTCTTTAAGGAAAACCGCTTTCTCTTACTCCCATTGATGTCAATGGTAGGTCAAAGACGGAAACTCCTGAAGAAATGGCATGACGCTTCTTTTTCCTGCGAGCCTTTTTTTTCCTATCGCAAGAAAAAAACGCTTCCGCCTGCCATTGAAATCAATCGGAGGCATTTTCCAGCGTTTTTTTTACGCGGTTTCCGCTTCAAAAACAGCACCAAAAAACTCAGTCTGAACAGGGCCTTAGGAATGAGCGTTCCTTGACCTTCCTCTGACCTTCATGTTCTTACCTAGGTACCTGCAGAGCATCTTCAGCCATGGCGACTTTTATAGCGCAGGTCTGTTTATCCGAGTGTTTACGGTATCGACTCTACTAACACGTTGAGACGTAACAGTCGCCAATAAAAGGTTGTAAGGAATGTAATAATGTTTATAGGAATGTAAACGAAGCTGCCGCTCCGATATTTACACATTATGGATATTGTAGATATTAACAAGAAAAATAACCGCAGTCTCCAGGGGTCAGTGATTCTGGGGAAGGGTCACTTATTTACAAAAACACATGGGGGCTCCCTCGGATGGGAACCCCACTAGCAAACTAAAAACAGCCACTATTACTTAGCAATGTATTGGGGTATTATGTGAGAACTATATGGCGGTATTATGAGGACACTATATAGCAGTAATATGTGGTGTCATTAATGGAGTATTATGTGGATATTACATATTATTTGGGCACTATACGGTCATATTATGTGGGCT
>NC_134698.1:5141365-5201908 GCF_050947455.1 Rhinoderma darwinii | reverse complement strand
AGAGAAACTCAAAGATGAGTATAGTTATTAAGACTCATATGTAGTTATATCATAAAATAACTAGACTTTTGAGAGAGAATTAATAGGTTAGTTATGTTCTTATGTACTTTCCGGAGGACTCTGGAATATTCCACTTTGATGTCTTAAAGGAAACAGTATGGTTATATTTCAGGATGACAGGTCTACTTTAATGGTGGTTTTATAATTTAAGAAAGCCGACGTGAGCAGTGACCCAGATTTTCCAAATTCACTTTTCTGCTGAAAAAATTAGGTGTCTCATTTTTCTGTGTGGTATAATGTGCATTGTGGTGGCCAAGTGTGGTTTGGCATGACCCATTCCCATCCTTCCTTAGTTAATACCATGTTCTTTTCCCGTCTAGAGGATTACAAGAGCTTGAGGGTAAGGATTGGAAATTCTACCACCAAAGCTGTCCTGTCTGGTACTCTCACCATACCATGCCACATCACGTATCACTCAGAAACAGAAGACGTTGGTGTTGGGCGCCGTCCTTTCTTGTTCCCAGCTCGAGTAAAGTGGACCTTTATTTCCGATGGTAAAGAAGTGGAAATTTTAGTGGCCCGGGGCCACAAAGTGAAGATTAGTGAGGGGTACAAAACTCGAGCCTCTCTGCCTGAATACTCGACTTCAGTAGATGACGTCACATTAGTCCTAAAAGAACTGATAAGTAATGACTCAGGGATTTACCGATGTCATGTACAACATGGAATCGAAGATGACTATGCCATGGTGGACGTCAAGGTTAAAGGTAAGGTCTTGAAGACAAACTCAAGACTAAGTAATTGACCCTGAAGGCCGAATTTTAGGTACACTTTTTATGTGACACAGTACAATGTCATGGCCCATACAGGCACCATATTAGAAGATCCAAATGGGTGAAGGAACATTTGGTAGTGGGCACAACCTTCAGGTCAATATGCCCCATATAAAATATTTTTAGGGCTTTTCACCTCCATAATGAAGTACCAGCCATACTATCCCATTCCGTGATATCCCTAAAAAAAATACCCACACCTCTGGTATGGGTCATAGATCTATAAACTAGTTTTATAGGGTAGCATGGGCATTTTTCAGTGCAGTTACCATAGATATTTCCTCACTCCAAATTATACCTAATCGGCATAAAGAGACAGTCCATGTGGAAGATGGGGCCCCCAGGAAAGAAGAAGCCAAAGTCAGGTTGGCTGCACCCTTTATTTTAATGGGTGGGGAGAACCCGTGCAGGCATCCCTCCTCCGTGAGACCTAGAATAAGGGTGTAGGGATCCTAGAAAAAAGGTCAACAAGCACCAAGTCCGCCTGTTCCAGATGACAAGGGGTGTAGTGGTGTTAACCAACAGCAGTAGGTGGCCCCATTTAAAAATTTGATATGGGGCCCCCTTTTCTCTATCTATGCCACTGTGTCTGAGATCTCAGGGGGAAGAAGAGCAAGATTCACTTATAATAGTAACATGAAGAAAAAGATGGACGTCACTCACCCTTCCAGACCTTCAAACGCAGCTTTTTATTTCATGTAGAGGCAGGTTCGAAACAGGAGACAAGCCACTAGCAGTCGGCCTACGGCCGTTTTGCGTCCCCCACACGCTTTCTCAGAGGCCGTGCGAAAGTGTCTGGGGGAAGGCGTAGGCCGTAGCCATTGGCTCCTTTTTTTAACCTGCCTCAACACGACATAGAAAGTTGCGATTAAAGGTCTGGAAGGGTGAGTGCCGTCCATCTCTTTCTTCATTTTACTATTATATTTGGATCTGACATGTTATATGCACAGAGCACCAACGTAGCAGCAGTTATAGGACCAGAGATCCTAGCAGCACAGTGATCCACAGTGCCAACTGCTCGCTCTCATGTGTTTCAAGATTCACTTATGCCGCCTTGATCTCTTCAGTTCAATGAAAGCTTCATTTTAATAATAACCGGGAACGAGTTGTCACCCTAAACCTCTTTACTAATTTACTAATGGTAAAGTTATTCTTTTAGGTTATCTGGTCCATTACTGAATGGGCTCCAACAGTGACAACCAGTTTTCTCAGCCAGAAATGCCATATCATTAAAGGGGTTGTCTAGGCATGGACAACTGATGACCTATCCACAGGATAGGTCGTCAGTATATGATCGTCGGGGGGTCCGACACCCGAACACTGCATCGATCAGCTGCTCCGGCTGCCTTCGGGCACCGGATGTCCATGCTGGAAGCAGATGGCTCCGGTCACGGAATAGCGGCTGAGCTGCAGTATTTAAGTGAATAGGAGCAGAGTTGCTGTTCTGCAGCACGGCCGCTATGCAATAGTCGGAGCCATCTGCTTCCGGCTCCGAATACTGCATACCCTGCATAACATCCGGCGCTCGGAGGCAGCTGATCGGTGCGGGGTCTGGGTGTCGGAACCCCACCGATCATATACTGATGACCTATCCTGTGGATAGGTCACCAGTTGTCCGTGCGTGGACAGCCCCTTTAACTCCTCTTGCCACCCAACGGGGGGCGGCAATGAGAACAGGAGAAAGTAAAAAGAATTTGAAATCTGTGCTCCATCCTCATTCATGGGAGTGATGTTTACAATAAAAAAATTCTATTTAACATAGTCTCTATTCTTAAAATGCCTTTACCATAGATTTAGGAATGTTTACTGTATAATTTACTGTACCATTTATGTTAATATCAATTTGCAACTAGAACTGCCGTTCAAAGTAGTGGTCTGCTTTGGACAATGCCTTTTTGTTACAAGAGTCCCCAACAATAAGATAATAACAGGGTATCCCCTGGGACCCCAGGCAGCAAGTGTTTCATTTTCCTGCAGCTCCCCCGAAGGGGAGATTAATCATTACACATTGTTCATTGAAATAAATGTGCTGTTCATCTGATGTACAGGTGTGTTAGGTATTCCAGAGTGGGAGAAGCTCAATCTCTATTCTGGTTAAAAGATGGGGGTCCTGAATTGGGATCCCCCTCTATTAACTCAGACTTCTTCTATAGGGTCTTTCATAGGGTTTTCTTAATCAGACAACCCCTTTAAACTTACATTCTCCACCCCCCCCCCCCCCCCCAAAAAAAAAGTACTTGTGTTTTAAACTAGGCAGATCAGAAATGGCTGGGATGCTCCATCCATTGAGATTCTAACACCAGATATTATTACATGTTATGATGGTTTCCAGTAACATAATATAGGTCCCTCTCATTTTCAGGCGTTGTGTTCCTCTATCGAGAAGGAATCAATCGTTACACTTACACTTTCCCCATGGCCCAGGAGGCATGTGCAAGAATTACGGCCCACATAGCCACCGCAGACCAGCTCTTGGCTGCTTACCGTGGAGGTTATGAACAGTGTGATGCTGGTTGGATCGCCGATCAAACTGTCAGGTACGGAGATTTTCATGTAAAGTCTATTTTCAAAATCTTCTCAACAAATACAAAGTCAACTGTACTTGACTCTTCACCTTGCAGATACCCCATACAGACTCCACGAGAGGGTTGCTATGGAGATATGGATGGGTTTCCCGGAGTTCGGAACTATGGAGTACTGGAGCCTGATGACATGTATGATGTTTACTGCTATGTGGAAGCGCTCAAGGGTAAATTTGAAGATTACTATGGTATAATGTAATAACCCAAAATGTTATGGGCATCCCCTACACATTTTGTCTGCACTAGCAGATATACATTAGATCCACCGTGTCCATGACCTTGGCTTTGATCTTTAATGGACACATTCTATCAACTTACTAAGGCCTAGTGAGTAGTCTTGAAGGCACAGTCCAGTTCAATAAATAACCTTTCCCAAAGACCACCTCTTTGAGAAGACCACTCTTTAATCTAGACTGATTTCCTGTGAAAGATTTTCAGTTCCATCATATTCTATGCATGCTAGCCATATTATTTGAAAGGATGACCCCTCTAGAACACATTATTCAATTAAATTTTAGGTGGTCGTCTCTGAAAAAGGACTCATATATATATATATAACTATATATATATAATGAATACTCACTACACACTCACACACATGTGTAAAAGGGCTGATATAATAGCTGGGTTTCACCTACTTGGTCGCCCACTATTACTACCCCCTTTATAATCAGGGTCACTAGGGTTATGCCTAGTTCCCCTACCTTTTCCTTATACTAACGTCTACTTGCTTGCTTCTACTCAACGGAATAAGACCGTTCAATAAATACAATTGTATAGTAAATAAAGGGTAATATTTATTACTAACAATAATCACTCTTACATATAAAATACACCAAACACAGGACACAGTAACCGATCACCGTATAGTATTAGTATACCCCAATACATATAACACGTTAATATATATTGAGTATACTCACACTATACGTAGTACAGTATAACCACGATATCACAATCCTAATTATACCGCCACCCACTTATCTAAACATACATATGAATACAGTTACGTTACAATACAATACACATGTACATGCTCACTGTTTCTGCCCCACTTCCATCTAGCAATAACTATCCCTGTACACTAAAGGTTAATCAGCTAACAGGGACAGCAAGGGTTAACTTAGGAATGGGTTGCTGTATAGCAAGTAAATGGTGGGAAAGGGTTAAACAGGTATGCAGGTAAAGGGCTGAAGTAAGGAGGGGGGAGAGCATAACGTGTAGCTGCTGCTACACGTGGATACTTAGTAGTCCATGTGGTCCGCTTCAGGTAGGCAGGAAAAGAGAGCAGACCAGGAGGGAAATGGAGTCCCTTGGTGGAGCTGGGGAGCAGGATCAAGAGAGAGAACTTTGGGACCGTTTGTCCTTTTAAACCTCCCCGTGCACACCTGTGTGACATCACAGGCTCATGCACGTGAAAGGGGGAGGGGCTGGGCCTCATGGAATTCTATTATCTAGTAGGGGGATGGGTATACACCTTTCTGGAGGGACAAATCTATATATATCTACACTCACATGTATATAGATATAAATATATAAAACACTTCCCTTTACAGTCTCAAAAAGGTTTTTGTTGTACTAGTACAGCTCCCAATTCCTATGCTTCTAGGTATCACTTTACTTCCAATGTCTGATGAAGGGGTAACCACCAAATCCTGAAACACATTATCAATTAAGTTTTGGACCTCCTACATTTGTCTGCACTAACTGATATACATTAGACCCACCGTATCCATGAGCTTGGCTTTGCTCTTTAGTGGACACAGTCGATCAACCTACTAGAACCTAGTGGGTAGGCTTGAAGGCACTAAGTACAGTTCAGTACATGCCTCTCCCAACGATCACCCCTTTGGGTAGACCACCCTTTCATCTAGACCGGATTTCCTGTGACAGATTTTTACTTTCTATGCATGCTAGCTATCTACTTTAAGAGGACCACCAATCTAGAAGACCATTTTCAATAACATTTTGGGTGGTCGTCTTAAAGAAGTCTTTATTGTACTTGTAAAGCTCCTAATACCTATGCCTCTAGGTATCACTTTACTGTGCCTGATGAAGGGATAAGCACTACATCCTGTAACACATTGAGAATAAAGCTTTGGATTCCCTATATTTCACACCTATTTACTAACATGCTTAAATTATTTCCAGGAGAGCCTATCTTTACTGAATCAATTCCAACCTTTCTCAGTGCTCCCTCCAGCTTCCTTTCCCGTTTCTTCTTGGTAAATCGGTGTCTAGGTACAGATAAGAAGAGACATACTTCTTGACTCTCTCTATGCCCTTCCATTGTAGGTCAAGTATTTCTGAGTTCATCACTCAACAAATTCACTCTGGAGGAAGCTAGGGAGCACTGTAGGACCCAGGGTACTGAGATAGCAACAACAGGTCAACTCTATTCTGCGTGGATCGAGGGACTGGACCACTGCAACCCGGGATGGTTGGCTGATGGAAGTGTTCGATTCCCTATTGTGGCACCGAGGGAAAAGTGTGGTGGCAACTCTCCTGGGGTGAAGACTATTTTTCAGTTCCGTAACCAGACTGGTTTCCCCAACTCCCAGGCAAAATATGATGTGTACTGTTTCAAAGGTAAGTCAAATAATATAGAGTGAAACAGATCATGGGAGAACAACCCATTCCATATCGCACTGATGCATTTCACACATAACTTGACCATTATAAGGTATAATGTACGTTAGGCCAGTTTTTTTATTTTATTTAGGTTCTATTTCCAGCTAATTTTATAGATAAACTTTTAATGTAATATATTGCTGAACTTTAGACTATCCTCCTTCATTACAGATAAAGACATTGTACCAACACATGATCCTCCAGTTCCCGGAGACAGAGATGTTATTACAGTAACAGAAAGTTTTGAGGAGTTGAAGTTTCCCGATGTAAAAGCTGAAAATGAAGCTCAAGGCTTAGTAGACACCATACCACTAAATGAAACTCATCGAACAAAATCAATTGAAGAAGATAAGGTGAACAAAACCGTTCTCAAGGTCCAACAAGAGTCTCCACCATCTCTACCCTACCCAACAACTCCAACTCTCAAAAGCATCATCAGTGATGAAGAAGATCTGTCTCCTGCATTTGCAAGTTTTCCTCCTTACGAAGATCATTCTGATGACAGTGAAGAACCCACAATGGGCTACACCATTAATATGCCCGTTTTACAAAGTTCTCAAGGTACATATTTATAGTAAGCAAGCCTGAAGTCACCATAGCCCTGACCACCAATGATCTATGCAGGATTTTGTCAAGGAAAGGTCTAGATTAATTATTGCCTATCCCATATGGCTGTACAAGGAGGCAACATGGTCCAACCTCGAACTGTCAAGGAATGGCACCATGCAAAGTGTGGTCAAATAATGCAGACGTTAGAATACTAGTTGAGGCAACATCTGTGGTCATAGTATTATTTTAAGAATAGACAAAGCCCATAGGCCTAGTACATATGTCATAATGAGCAAACTAAGTCTTTCCATAGAAGGGAAAATAGCTTGAACCTTAAATTAAATCCAAAAACTTGAACCTTGTCCATAAAATTACGCAAGTATACCAAGGATAAATTAACAGAAAAATAGAGGAATGATGAATGTGGGTGGAGTTACTATTTTTGGGTGATCCTATGATAACATAAGATTTATTGGTTTTATTTTGGCAGAAGACAAGTTTGGGTTGGTCCCAGAGAACACTTCTGAGTCAACTGGAAGAGCAATGGAAGGTCCTGTTCTGCCGACTGCAGGTGACTCGATCTTAGATGTAACAATTGTGAATGCACATGCAGAGAATGTTTTTGACAACTTTACTGGCTCGGCACAGGAACGGGGTGTTGCTGTGTCAGTATCAGCAAACCACTATGACATCGATGAAAACCCTGATCCTACACAGTTTTCCATAAGAGAACATGGAGTGGATGGAAACATTGAGAAAGAGATAAAAGGAGGAGATGAGTATAACGTAACAAAGGCAGATGAAGGTTCTATCATGTCAACCACATCCGCCTCTACCCAAGAGGCTGATGTAGGTTATACAGGTATTGATAAAAAGTTAGTTCAATTGTATGATAATCAACTCATTGACACTACATCGCAAACCACTACCATATACATGTTTCCCACTATACATCCATCCATTGATCATTTTGAAGGATCTGGACAAGAAGATCACTCAGTGTTTTTAGGAGGACTCATACATCCAAAGACAACCCAAGGTTCAGTGGAAGAACTAGCTTCTGGTGATCATTTTAGTGGTACTCAAGATCCCATAAAAGATGTCCATGTCTTAGTCTCAAACCTGGATCTAAAAACACCTATACCACCTTCATCGCAGCCAAAATATGATAGCTCTAAATTATCTTGGGAAGACGGAAGTGGAGAAGTAACAGAGTCCACATTGCATAGTGGTTCCACTGTCAATACAAATCATACTAAAAAACATGAGACTAATGCAACTGTAGAGAAAGACGGCCAACACAACACAACCCATACCCCTATGCTACTCATACAAGGTTTATACGGGTCAAATGAAACTTCAACTGCACAAGTTTCCCACCTATTAAGTCCTAACATGTCTCGTGTCCTATCAACTGTTAAGGATATAAGCGTAGAACAGTCAACGAGGACAGGCACAATGGAGAGTACCAAAGACCTAGAATCCAATACAACTGTATCTCCCACCATTACAACTTTCACTTCATCACCCAACAATCCCAAGAATTCTTCACACCACAATTTAGAGAAGACCATTGAACCTACTGCATCCATGAGCCCAACAGATCCTCTGCCTGCAGTTCCTACCGAGAAAGCTATTGTGGGATCCTCCGTGAATTTTTCAGGTAACCACCTACATGTCTGCACGGCCATTATTCTTTCGGTGGTCTACTACATCACCAATGCCTTGAGATGAATACTCTACTTCTACCTCTGTGCTTTGTCCTTTCACTATCTCATTACAATCTGGGAACCTCTTTCAGCAGCCTGATCTATGTCACTCCAACCAGTCTGATCATTCGAGAGCACGCATTGTTTTTGTTGACTTCTATGAAGTATTTTTATGATTGTTTCAATGAAAAAAAAAAAACAACAAATTAAATGCTTTTTTTTAGAATTAAAGCACTTGATTAAGGTCATAATCTTCTCTATTCCTTTAATTCCTTTCCTGTGTCTTCTTTATGTGTGTGTGTCTAACTCATTCTTTCACTAACACTTCCTCGATAGCATTTCTAAACCCAAACTACAAAATCAATAGTTAATCTCGAAAGCCAATTTCCTACAGTAGTAGAATAGCCCTACATTTACTTGTCATTCATGGAAAAAGATAATGGCCCATTTATAATATTTAGCTATATAGTTCATGGTTTTTGGACATATTTGACAAAAATGTAATGTTCCTTAAATTGTCCTGTCCAACCGGTGCGGTTCATTCAGGCCTTTTTGTAAGGACTCTATAGGCTTAAGTATTTGGCTCGCTGGGTATAGGTTAGAAATTAAATACGACCTATGTCACCCAACTATCTGAAAGATAACTGGACAATTGAGGTTGAGCTATATGGCGCATTGCTTCTTATCATGGCCAATTGCTAAGCCATTGTGATGCTTCTATTGGCTGGATGGATGAGATATCATGGACCTCAAGTATCAAACGTATACTTTCTAAACTATGAAACAGATTAGGTTCCAAAGTGTCAATGGGGACAAGTTGAGGGATATTATAGAAGGAAAACCCAAAGTAATGGTAGGATCAGCATTTTGGGAACTGCTAGCTACAAGAAAATCCATTGTGGAGCTCCAGTTTTGCTTATCTTCTGAAGGTTTTAGAGACCTATCAAGAAGATAACTTCAGTACCACCCATTCTTAGAATAAAGAGCCTGGACTCCATCACTGGTTGGATATTTCCATAACCAAAATCAATGTTGTCCATAAAAAAAACAACCTGTCCTTCAGTGTCCTAGGAATTGGTGAAGTTGAAGCTCAAGAACTTCCACCGTATCTTCCCACAGACTATGAAATCTCAAAAGATAACTAAAAATAGAATTCCCTATTTAGAAATGATTACTAGACTATGCTAACTTGCTATTGACACTTTTTCTGCAAAAACATTGCCTGATCTTTGCTGCTTTGACATGTACAATAGACACAGTATAGTTTATGATTTTTTTTGAGCACATTCGTAGTTTCCTATTGTACCTTGTGTTGTAGATGTCTGCTACCCCAACCCTTGTGAAAACGGAGGGACGTGCATTGATGAAGACGATGGTGACTTTCGCTGTTTGTGTTTGCCAGGCTATTTTGGAAAAGTCTGTGATATAAGTGAGTGAAGAGGGAGCTATTCTCATTTCTTTGTCGCTATCACAATATAATTCATGTGTCGCATACACACATACATACATGCTATAGGGAAGAGTACTTTTGTAATATGTGAGACCCTATTCGGGCGAATATAAGAGGTATAATATGATCTTTATTTGCAATATATTTATTGGGGTCCTATAAAACAGAAAAGTGAATAGTAGGCAGTCAGTGGCAATTGACAGAAGGGTGTGGGCCCATTTTAAGACTAATTTTCCTGTGCTCCTGACAGCAGCACCATGTGTAGTGCTCTGTAGTGGTCCTAGTCATGTCATAATGTAAGAATATCTAATGGAAATTAAGAGTTTTGGCTACGGTATAGACAATAAAAAAGCAATGATATTAAAATTAAATAGGAACTGCCATGGGGTCTTACCAGATGCCCTAAACATTATACATATATTAATAATATAAAACTGAATTCTAACATAAAATACATCATCCACTTTTAACATTCAATTTCTTCATGAAATCAGGTTAATTTAATTTAATATTTTTTTGATAACATTATAAAACTAGACGTGGAAGATGACTTGTAGCATCTTCTATATTAGAATCATTTCACATTGAGTTTTACACTAATTCTCATAAGGTTGCATTTCTGCTCTATGTTAGTTTGATAATCTGGAATGTTATATAATTGAGAACCAGTGGATACCAGACTAAATTAATTTTACTCAATTAAATACTTCAAATAATTTTGCAGTGTAACACTGATGTAGAGGCATAATTTAAAACACTTGTTCTCCGGCTTTAAAAGTATACCTTAAATTTTAAATATTTCCTCTGTGTGTATGATTACATTGTATAGAATAAATAGATTTCTTTATAGAGTGAGGCAATGATGTATAGCCTACATGCCACTTCCCTTCCACACTTATAGTTCTGATGTTTTCATTTGCAACGGGGGGGCCCCAGGAGTTTTGGTTCAGTTAGCAATGAGAAAATGTAAAAAAAACAAACTACAGACACGTTCCTTGATCAATCTGAGTCCATGGTTCTAGGACTGTCTATTCCTATGAGTTATGAACTTAAAGTAATATGCTACAAACTACTAAAGAAATATGTCACTCACAAAATACTGTTCATAATAGGAGAATTATAGTTCAAATATGGAAAGTAATACTCTCTGTGAATATAATAATTATTATAATTTTCCAGGATCCTCACCGTTTTAATTCAAGAAGGTCCAAGAAAGCTAGGAAGCATCGAGACCCTTACGTTCTAGTAGTCTAGTAGTATATTCTTGTAGATCAGACAATACAACACCTGTAGAAAGCCCCAGGATAGCTAAATAGCTCTCCTTCAGAAGAAAGAAAAATGTCCCTATAGGTGACCGACCCTTTTACGAGCCTAGAAACAAGACTCTGGTTATTAACCAAATTACATCTGAGACAGCACTGTTATGGAGTTTTTTCTCTTCGTCGGTACAATGTAGGTTTCGCTGAAAGGAGATCTTTAGGGCAATGCTCCCAGGAAAAAAAATTGAGCAAAATAGCTCTCCTACGGAAGAAAAAGAACTGTCTCCCTATAGGTGGCTACCCGGTAAATCAGTAAAAATACAGCTTCCTTAGTGCTAGAGCGGAGATATTTTGTATGCATTCTCCCAGGTGGCATTGACCAAAAAACAAGACACCCTATGAGCTGGATCTCCGCAAGGAGAAACAGTACCTTCCAAGAGTCTTCTAAATTATGGAGACTTGAAACCACATGACCTTCATCATGATTGCTCTTACAAGGACACACTATGTCGTTTCACAAACATAAAAGCCACTACTTCACAGTCCTCAACCTTCTCCCATCCTGCCCAAGTCACGTATTTTTCTACTCAGGTATTCTTATATTTCCATGATGCTGTCCTTTTGGAAGCCAAATCCATTGTGATTCACTCCTAAGACAGATTTTGACGTGGTAGAGGTCACCAAAGAAACGGTTGATGACTAATTTAGATAATAAGCAACCATCTAAGAGTTTAGAAGAATTTCTCTACGCCATTTCTGAATATCTACCTTCGTTCCCCTGATCTCATATTCCATGTCAATGTCTTTGGTTAGATGTAGAGAAATGTCTCGAGGATTGGGACACATTCCAGGGATTCTGCTACAAGCATTTCTATGATCGTAAAAGTTGGGAAGAAGCTGAAACCCACTGCCGGGCATATGGTGGTCACCTCGTAAGCATTGTGACCCCAGAGGAGCAAGACTTTGTAAACAGTAAGTGTAAAAAAAAATACCAGTATATTAATGGGCTCCAGATAAGATACCTCGTTCCTCAAAAGTCAACCTTTTTTCCATCAAGAACTTTGGATTCTATTCTCTTCGCCTCTAAAGACTCATCATATAGCACTGGGCAAAATTAAAAAAAAGCATAGTACACTATAAAGACTATTAGTAAACCACAACTTGACATATTTGGAGATATGGTAACTAGTAGAAGATATAACGATCTTAAAATCTCGTAATAGTGAATAATAAATTAGCCTAAATAAACAAGACCCCCAACCAGCTTCGGCAGGACACTGTGGTAAGGAACCACATCATATATGTTATTCAAGATACGTGGGATCGTCAGTAGGGCTATCCCTCAAGCATAGTAGTTCTGCCGTTTCAGCAAATCCAGTGTCTTTTTTTGTTGACCACTTTATGTTAGTTAGCATACTATTTTACAAAATGGCAACTGGTGATCCCCCAAGACCTGCCCGTGGTTTCCAGCATGCTGACAGTCCCGGTCAACTCAAAAGATGTAATATTTTATTCCATTAATGTTCGAAGCCTATATACATTGATGTAGCCTTTCGTTAGAAGTTTTAAAGAGGATCTGACTTGGGAAAACAACTCCACTTAATAATTAAATATGTTGTCCTTAGGCCTTAGGACAACCCCAGCAAAATCTATATATAGAGGTAGGACATATTGGAGCCAGATGAGGTCAAGGATTGAGTCACTTGCACCCACAAAACCGATCCAGAGATTGGTGTTGAGTCGAGTCATGGGAGGACCTAATTCATTTTTAAAGTTGTTCTCCTTCACAATAAGCAGAATTAGTAGGTTAACCCTATACTATACAGAAATAAGTAGTACTATACGGCTCCAGAAGATCCAGAGTTTATATCTTCTTTTGCCTTATAAGCAGATGGAGACAAAAAATTCCTTATCCCGAAAAAAATCCTGAATAGCGTAGACAGTCGTATATGTTGACATAGTGCCAACATGTCAATCATTGTTACAACAAAGGATCTTCATATGAAAGAGGAGATTAGAGATCCAGTCACCAGTACCACATGGATAAACTGTGGAAATTTTGGAGGTTTGTCCGTAAAAAAAAAAAGTTAATTTTTCAAGACATTCCTTATCTTGTATATATGTTTTTTTTATCATTTAAATAAGCATTTATACTTTTATATTGACCTCTTTACTATACAAATTATCAACATTTAGAACACCGATGTACATTTTAGTTCTAGAATTGTTCGAAGAGCCTGATGGATGGACAACTCCAGACAAACTCAATGTTTTTGTTAATTTTTTAAAAATCCAATCCACTTTTTTGTATCTAATAGACCTACTTGAGGTGAGGCTTACTGTACATTTTGTTATAGTACTTTCCTCAAGCACCTTGTCGGGGATTTCATGACTTGGAACCGCCACACCTTCCCATTTGGAAGGTCCTCTGACGCTCTGTAAAGCACACACGAACTAGTAAAAAAAACTTCCATAACTTGGCGACTCTGATACTGAACTTCTTGAGATTCAATATTGATTACTATGATACCTTTTTATACATGTGCCATACAATAATTGAAATCAATGACATTTCTGTGGTGTAGACTCTGGGGGTCAGAAGGTTTACTGTGGGCTTGGACCTCTTGGTCCTGGGAGTTTATGAAGCCCCATCTTACACAATGTATGGTTCATTGAGGCAAACACAGTAGAACTGTGATAAGAAACAAATTGTTGGTCCCATAAAAGTGGTAAATTCTTTTATTTTGAATATTATTTTTTTTTTTACTATAGATAGGTATAAGGACTATCAATGGACAGGCCTCAATGATCGGACTATAGAAGGAGATTTTCAGTGGTCAGATGGGAATCCTCTGGTAAGTCCTATATAGTGTCGGGCACAGATGAAAAACACAAATTCTGTATATTGTGCAATTCGCTTTAGGTTTTTGTTCCCTCTTATCAGGCAACTATTTACTTTTCGATTAGCCATTGAACTCGTAGACCCAGCACATCCATCCGGTTGCATAGCCATAGGAAGTCCAAGCTAGGTCCATTACTAAATTCCCAAGTAAAGATTAGCCCATCCAATGTTTAACATAAGAATAGATGCTGCAAAACAAGATCTTACCCAACCGGGGGCTAAATCCCCTTCATGGATAAAGTAGAAAAATTACGAAATTTTTTAACTTTTTTCCTTCAGCTTTTTGAAAAATGGAACCATGGACAACCTGACAGCTACTTTCTCTCCGGTGAAGACTGCGTGGTAATGGGCTGGCATGATGGTGGTCTCTGGAGTGATGTCCCATGCAACTACCACCTCCCATACACCTGTAAAATGGGTCTGGGTAAGAGTAACAATAAAAACGCCACCGTCCATACTAGCAAAATAATATAAGGGAAAATTCAATGTGTAGGAGTATTTTTATGTCATCTCATCTCAATGTTTGTCCTAGTGTCCTGTGGTCCTCCACCTGAAGTGGCTAATGCTTCTACATACGGCCGACCAAAAACACGATACCCAATTAGCTCTGTGGTGGGATACCGTTGCAACGATGGCTTTGTTCAACGTAATTTACCCATCATCAAGTGCCAGTTGGATGGAATATGGGAAGAACCACAGATAAACTGCTTGCCTGGTAAGTAGACAAAATGGTCACCTACCAAACAGTCCAGTTTTATCTAAAAGATGATGGGACTGTGACACGAGACATCTTGGAGATGCTAAGTGGGCTCTAGAAGAGCAGAGGTGGCACCACATATTTCCAAAAATGTACGCGGTAAATTATTATCTGCCCCTTCAATCACCCCAAAGGGAACTCTGAACAGTTACCACTACATGTTCTGGGATGGTATGGATGGGTAGCACGTGGTGGAAAAGAGGCACTGCACCAGTCTTCGGTAAAGAGTTTTGCCACCCAGCCCTCTCCCTCCTGGTTGGTCTGTTGGGTGTGGAGAAGATAGGTTACAAGGAAACGCAGTGGAGGTGGACCCAATTATCATGTTCCCATGGAGCCAGCCTTCCCTAGTGTACAAAGAACATATTTTTAACTTTAACATTCCCTTTTGCTATCTGTCCTGTTTCCATGCAGCACTTCAATGATGTGACCACTTCCCAAGATCCTAACCCGTCTGACTCTCGAATATGAAGTCTTATCCTGGTGGTCAAAAGTCCCAGGCCCAACGACTGGAAGACGAGGCCATGTTTGGCCAACATACCACTAAAGCAGAGCCACGGGGAGGTGCTATATACTATTAGACAGTGGCCTGTCTCATCCAATGCTGGTTGACCCGTACCACAAGCATCTGTAACCCATTCACTGCCCATTCTCTTCAACGACCATAGAAGATATAGTTTATCCGGAAGAAAACGAGTCTTCTAAATGATTCTACCCATGTATTATACATACAGTATGTATGCTATATATTTCTCTGATAGTTTTGTCTCTATTTAGTCACATGATTAAACTGTAATTCTATTTTATACATTATTTCTCAGTGTAAAACTGAATTTATTTAAATGTTTTTGCCAGTTTCCAAAAATTTGGGAGAAGGGGCAGCTATTTTGTTTTGGCTTAGCTATAAAATGTTATAAAAAAGTTTGTTAAATGGTATAAAATGGAGTGTTCCTTTAAAATTGTATCTTGTACCACAACTATTCAGGATTTTAAGGTTTGTGGTATCATAAGAACTTAGGTCACGGCTGCCAATCAGTTAAAGGGGTTTTCCGAGATAAGAAAAAATATGCCTAAGGGGGGCAAAAGCCATAAAAGAATCAAAAAACCCATTACTGATGGATATATCCCCCTTCATTCCAGCGTTGCCGCTTCGGTACCACCCACTAATCTTAATTTACTGTGCAGCAGCGATGACGTGCCCGTATACCAACCTGATCGCTGCAACCAATCACTGGGTATTGTGTCATATACAAGGACCAAGGACAGTGATTGGCTCCGGCGATCACATGGGTATGCGGGCACTTTATCGCTGCAGCACAGTAAACAAAGAACTGCGAAGAGCAGCAGAGAAAATCCGTCGAGATGCCGAAGTATTTATCAAGTGAATAATGGGTCTGTTATTATTTTATGACATTTTCCCCAATTTAGGAAGACCCATTTAAGAGAGCGAATCTTGATCCAGAACGATGATTCAGTAAATTCTTAGCAGACTGTGCATACAATTATATTATCTTCTTCATATTCAACTCCGGTAATCTGGTAATGAATGTAACAGGGGGGCTCTGATTAGAACAAACCAGAAAAATGTACTAATTATTGAAAATGTTTAAGATTTTGTTGAAATAAAAGAAAATAAATTTATATTTTTTCTTTCTATTTTTTTTGTTAAACTAAATGTAACCAGAAAACATGACATATGTAATGATAGGGGTAAGGAAACAGACAAGTGAGCCCTAATCTACCCGCCACTCAGTCCCTGCCTAATTGCAACGACCCGCCCTAGGCGACGGGGTACAACTGGGCGACGGTCCCTACGCTCAATAAGTGCCCGACAGACAAACAGACAAGGGTACACAGAAGCAAGGGAAAAGGGGCAGTTGCCCACGGAAACACCGTGAGCAACAAGAGTGGTGAACGAGCCGAGTCAAACCAGGAGAGAGCAAGGTACAAAACGCAGAGCAGAAGAGTAGTGAACAAGCCGAGTCAAACCAGGAGTGTACGAGGTGCCAAACGCAGAGCAGGAGAGTAGTAAACAAGCCGAGTCAAACCAGGAGTGTACGAGGTACCAAACGCAGGAGTGTACGAGGTACCAAACGCAGAGCAGGAGAGTAGTCAGTAAGCCAGCGTCAATATGAAGCAGGGTCAAATGGTTAAAAGAAGCTGCAGCAGGGCCAGGAAACCAAACGAGAAGAATCACAAGCAAGGAGGAACAGGAAAGGCAGGTATAAATAGACAGAGGGCGGGAGCTAGCTCCGTCTGGCCAGGCTGTGATAGGCTCTCCCACTCCTAAGCCTGCCATCCTGACTGGTGGAAGATGGAGTCAGTCTCACAGACATAGAAGCAGGTGCAGACTGATTACCTATGGGAGTGGATACAGAAGCTGTGCCTGGCAGATCCTTTACACACAAGTGAAGTAAACTAGACACTGCCGAAAGTATACATATATACAGTACTAATGTACAGATTTATAACGTGTATATAGGCACATACAGTCACATATAGGTGCACTCACATCCGAGTTTGCTTTCAAAATTCTACTGGCTTTCTGTTAGCTCTCAGGTTGCTGAAGCTCATAAGCCACTGCTGCCCTCTACTGGTCAATTGTCTGTTTAGAGCGGCCTGGGCAGTAATGTAATGGGGAAGATGTAGTGTTTTAGAGCAGTCCGTATACAACAGTCTGTGGTCTACATTGCTGTCTCAGAAGACCTCAGAAGACACCAAGACCAGACTTAAGTAGTAGCATAACAGTACACCCCATACAGTCTCTCTTCCTCATTGGGAAAGCCAAAACTCCTCACTCCTGGGTCTGGGAGTCCTCCACATCGTTCCCGAGGGTCCGTGATTGGAAAACGGACACTGCCATCTGATAACCAGCCACCGTCACAGTGATCCAGACCAAGAAATCTCCACGCTGCATAAAGATGCCCGACCTTGGCCATCTCAGCTTTACGGGCACGGCAGGCAGCAGAAGCTTCTCGGAAATTCATCGGGCCATGGACTAAGAAGACATTACCTACAAAATATATCATGTTCATGGAAATGTCAACTGGAGAGGTCTGCGTTGATACATTTAATAGACCCCCTTTTATATCAGCTCATAACAAATGTCCAGCACTCATGTTCTCCATAGTAAAATCCACTCATAGGGTATCACTGACGCGTTTTGGGCAATAGCATAGCTCAAAACGCGTTAGAATTTGACCTTTTTTCAGGACCTGGATTTGACAATAAAGTTACTGAGCTTCCCTGGGGATATTATGAGTGCAGAATGCTCCGCTTTTCTCATAGTTCCAACGCTCAATCCAGATATCACTAGCCATGATGGTGCCACAGTAAAATGCTTACGCATTTCGGACTGCACTAGCCTGAAACGCGTAAACCATTACATTGTTTGTCAATTTGGATTTTCTGTGTTGTCTTCTAAAAATGTATCCCATGTTCGACCGAACATATACATAGGTAACCATTCACCCGTATATGCCAAAACTGTGTGCTATTGACATATTTGGATATTACAATATTACCATGAATTCCTTGTCTCCCCACTTACTCCATTTACCCCAAGGTGGAGTTGGCTGATCTAGACTCTGTCCTAAAAAACTGTCCAGATATCATGTGATAACCAATGACTATGAAAACTACACAGGAAATCCAGATCCGGAAGCGTGATGACCCACATGGGCGTTTCGACCCACACCAGCTATGACTAAGGGCTAGAAAAGCCTCGAGGAGTGTAAACAGCTCCTCCTGTTTCTGGACCCTGATTTTATTTTCTGACCTCAATAAACTGGCTGGATTTTACCGTGAGTATCACGAGTGCCGGACATTACAGAACGGCCATGGAGTCCCTACATTTACTCCATGCACCCATAAATTATACCGTAATGACTTCAGCTGTACCTTTAAGTGCCGACGTGAAGCAGAAGGCATCATATCTGTCCTTTAGTTTGTCTTTGGGGCCATAGCTGCGTATTCCAGGAGGTAGGTTGCCCCCACATGGTTCCCGTGTAACAATTATGGGGTAATGAACACTTCCTTCGAGGAGCCACCCAGCGTTGCACCAGTCCAGACCATCAGTCCAGGCTTAGAAGAAGACAAATATAAGTCAAGACCTGAACATTCGTTACGTACTAGTCTATCACGTATGACAAGATGACATCCTCCTACCTTGGTAGAGTTGAGAGTAGGTGGCCAGTCTTCCATCTTGTTCTTCACAAACGTGATAAGCCTCAATGTAATTAAAGTGGTAGCGCCCCTCTTTGGCCTGGTATGGAAAGACGACCCCTAAAATAAGCAGTTTTCATGTAGCCATCAGATTCTCGTTTCTTCAATTTCCACTACACAGAACTTCTTTCAGTACCTTGGTATGTGTCTTCTCGAAATATGTTAGTGCTGTGAATGAGCTTAAAGGGTAACTCCACCAAAAATATCTAATCACCTGATTACTTTGCTATACCATGTCTGGTTTACTGCTACAGACATTTTGACTTTTGAGCAGCCTCTCATGACTGCAACCCATATTTTTAATGGTGACAACCAAAATGAATGAGAAGTTGTCACAGACCCGCCCCCATTATGAACATCTTGTTAAATGTTCTAAAGTGTAATAGAATATGAAGAGGATCCAATGATGGAAAGTGATTTATATTTGGATAACTTATTATATCCAACATCTTACAACATCCCAAACCGTTTTGTTTGGGTTGGAGCTCCCCTTTAAGGGCTTATCAATCCCCCAAAAAATATTTTTAAAAAATCTAGCTTTTATGGACTCTTAATGCCAAATCTGTTAGCAATATCCACAATTCTGTGCCTTTACCTTCTAACTGTAGGGATAATGTCAAGCTCTGGTCCTCCAGGCCATTGACCAGTTCACACTTGTATCTTCCTTCATCTTCTAATGCCACGTTGGTGATTATCAGAGAAGCGTCCAGTCTATGGCTTCTCCTCATCCTCACTCGACCCCTCAGCTTGTCGTAATTCCTGTGGTACTGACCATTGGAGATGATGATCAGGTTTTCCAGGGGGTCTTCAGGATTGACTTTGCTCCATTTGACCCTATAGCTTCTTGGCCGCCTCCTCATGATACAGGGGAGGGTGACATTGGCTCCTCGGGTGCTCTGAACCACACTGTGGATAGGATGCAGCAGATAATGTGTCCCTGTGCTGTAATCTGTGAGGGGAGGACAAAAAAATTGGCAAAAAGTATTCATAAATTTCCAGGAGGAATAACAGAGAAACGGCACCATTTTTTTTCCCCAGAATTGTTATTTCATGGGGAATATAACTATTTACGCAAATAGACATGTCAGGAGAAGAGATCCTTTCCTAGTTCGGATATAGGCGGGCAGATGAATTTAGGTAGAATTCCCCTTTAATTATTTAACCTACAAGAACCCCTATCATGTGCCCCATTTCTGGATAATACATTCTATAAATTATAAGACCTTGGTTCCGGTTGGCGTTGCGATACAGGTCCTGGAAGTAGGCGGAGCCAAACAGTAAAAGCAGAAGAATGAAGAATCCCTCCATCCTTGAGGAGAACATTCGATCTGTGTCTGTGAGAGACAAGAAATAACCAGGTCAGTCCAAAAGCAGGATGATGATGATGATGATGATGATGATTGATGATGATTGATCATGATGATTGCTGAGTCATGATTGATGATGATGATGATTGATAATGATGATTGATGATGATTGATGATGATGATGATTGATGATGATGATGATGATGATTGATAATGATGATTGATGATGATTGATGATGATTGATGATGATGATGATGCTGATTGATGATGATGATGATGATGATGATTGCTTATGCTGATGATTGATGATGATGATGATGATGCTGATTGATGACGATTGATCATGATGATTGCTGAGTCATGATTGATGATGATGATGATTAATGATTATTGATGATGATGATTAATGATTGATAATGATGATGATGATGATGATTAATGATGATTGATAATGATGATGATTATGATGATTGATGATGATGATTGATGATGATGATGATTGATGATGATTGATCATGATGATTGCTGATTCATGATTGATGAGGATGATTAATGATGATTGATAATGATGATGATTGATGATGATTGATGAAGATGATTGATTATGATTGATGATGCTGATTGATGACGATTGATCACGATGATTGATGATGATGATTAATGATGATTGATGACAATGATTGATGATGATTGATGATGATGATTTATGATTGATGATTATTGATGACGATGATGATGGTGAGATAAGATTTTACGCTAATTTTCCACAATAATATTTCAACACATTCACATGTAGAGGGGTCATTATCACCCAGCTATTCCAGGATCCTGAACGGCTAAGCTGTGCCGAGGGGTGGAGGACGTACAGCTGTATGAATAGCCAGATTTACTGTTTGTGATTCTAGGAAAGTTAATAAGGGAAAACTATAATGGCAGCATATTGCTGGTCACCCTACTTTCCTAGAGTCCTGAAAAGCAGATCTATAATGATATATCTTACACATTTTTACACTAGACTTCAGAGATAGAACATAAAGGAAAGATTCTTATTCTCAAATGTGATCAATATTTTCCTTTTAGGTACTAAACAGAACAAAATTGCTGTCAGCGTATCTTAGGTTCCCATGTGTGATACTGTCTGCTAAGATACTGTATCTAAGCATATCATGTGTGATACTGTCTGCTGAACTGTGTATCTAATCCTATCATGTGTGATACTGACTGCTGAGCTCATGTACCTAATCCTATCATGTGTGATACTGTCTGCAGAGCTGAGGTATCTAATCCTATCATGTGTGATACTATCTGCTGAGCTGTGTATCTAATCCTTTCATGTGTGATACTATCTGCTGAGCTGTGTATCTAATCCTATCATGTGTGATACTGTCTGCTGAACCGTGTATCTAATCCTATCATGTGTGATACTGACTGCTGAGCTCATGTACCTAATCCTATCATGTGTGATACTGTCTGCAGAGCTGAGGTATCTAATCCTATCATGTGTGATACTATCTGCTGAGCTGTGTATCTAATCCTTTCATGTGTGATACTATCTGCTGAGCTGTGTATCTAATCCTATCATGTGTGATACTGTCTGCTGAGCTGTGTATCTAATCCTATCATGTGTGATACTGTCTGCTGAACCGTGTATCTAATCCTATCATGTGTGATACTGTCTTATGAGCTGCATATCTAATCCTATCTTGTGTGATACTGTCTGCTGAGCCATGTATCTAATCCTATCATGTGTGATTCTGTCTGCTGAGCGGTGTATCTAATCCTATCATGTGTGATACTGTCTGCCGAGCTGTGTATCTAATCCTATCATGTGTGATACTGTCTGCTGAGCCGTGTATCTAATCCTATCATGTGTGATACTGTCTGCTGAGCTGTGTATCTAATCCTATCATGTGTGATACTGTCTGCTGAGCTGTGTATCTAATCCTATCATGTGTGATACTGTCTGCTGAGCTGTGTATCTAATCCTATCATGTGTGATACTGTCTGCTGAGCTGTGTATCTAATCCTATCATGTGTGATACTGTCTGCTGAGCTGTGTATCTAATCCTATCATGTGTGATACTGTCTGCTGAGCTGTGTATCTTATCCTATCATGTGTGATCCTGTCTGCTGAGCTGTGTATCTGATCCTATCATGTGTGATACCATCTGCTGAGCTGTGTATCTGATCCTATCATGTGTGATACTGTCTGCTGAGCTGTGTATCTAATCCTATCATGTGTGATACTGTCTGCTGAGCTGTGTATCTAAGCCTATCATGTGTGATACTGTCTACTGAGCCGCTGTATCTAAGCCTATCATGTGTGATACTGCCTGCTGAGCTGTGTATATAATCCTATCATGTGTGATACTGTCTGCTGAGCCGTGTATCTAATACTATCATGTGTGATACTGTCTGCTGAGCTGTGTATCTAATCCTATCATGTGTGATACTGTCTGCTGAGCCGTGTATCTAATCCTATCATGTGTGATACTGTCTGCTGAGCCTGTGTATCTAATCCTATCATGTGTGATACTGTCTGCTGAGCCATGTATCTAATCCTATCATGTGTGATACTGTCTGCTGAGCCGCTGTATCTAATCTTATCATGTGTGATACATTCTCAGAGGACCGCACAGCTCTACAAGTTTAGGATTGGGTAGAATACAATGATCCTCTTACCTTCTACGCTCCTATGCCATTCTCCGCGCTCTTCATCCCCAGGTTATAGGACACACGAGTACTGTATGTGCTGTGTGTGTTGTGTGTGTTGTGTTTGTTGTATATGTTGAGTCTCGGTGGAAGGCGTCCGCTCCCGTCTTGCTGATGTCCACTGTGTTGTCTCCAGCCGCCCTTCTGCCGCGCTGTCAGTAAACATTTTGTGTGCCTGTCGGTTACTTCCCCTGTGCAGTGGTGACAATGACTGAGGAGACAATGTGTCATTGTTCTGGTCAATGCTTGGACTGTCTCGTCCCTCGGATACACGGCCTCCGGATTGGGGAGAAATGTCACCATGTGGCTGGAGGATCTCTGTCCCACTCACCCAGACTACAAGGTGTCCCAGTGTTCCCAGTAACCTTTGGACTCCTCGTTCCCCAGTAATAACAAAACATCAGACACCTGCAAAATGTCCCCAAATGCCTTGTCGAGACCAGTGAAGAGTCACCCCAATAATTTACATCTTGAGCTGACCGGCCCAATGGGTCTGCTTTATTCTACTGTCTGCAGGGGGTCCAGTCTTATAATAAATCCTTATATAATGAAAAGTTCTGCAAGTTTCTCATACACTTTGTGTTTCAGTTCCTCACCATTTCCAAAATCTCTGCTTGCTCTCAGTGAATGTAAATATTCTTCTTTCTCATAGCTGTTCAATTGTATCCAGCTGAACAGTCTGGACCCAGGCTGATATATTATACCTGCAGTGATACGTTGTAACAAGGTATCAGCACGGGAGAACGATGTGTGCTACTGATGTATCAAACCCACAGAGGACTATCTACACTGAATACAACTGTAGCAAACCCTCTGCTGTGAAAAGGTTTGGATCTGTACAGGGTTTTCAGGGTCTGCATATAAACAAGAATTTTCCCATTCACTGACAGCAAGCAGGGATATTTAAAATGGTAAAGAATTCAAATACAAAGTATTTCAAAGTAAACAATTCCGAAAATTGTGAAAATGTTGTAATACCCATAGTGAACACAAGATGGGGCTGTTGATACCTTATTAAAAAAAATGCAGCCACTATGTTAGGGATTTGCGAAAATAATCACTGCCTGATATTATCAGAATGACTCGCTTATTTTTAAGGAGCATTTCCCATAAAATAATAAGAAAAAATTACCAAATAATTACATTTCCGAGAGAACATGTCTGCTTCTTCAAAGAAACAAGGTATGTATCACTGCAGAACTTGGAGAATTTGCCATTCAGGTGTCTGAGACAGCTGTGTGACAATCTGTTGGCCATATTGGTTGGAACTCAGCTTTCCCAGAAACAGACAAAATTGTATAAACAAGAAAAACATGACTGCTTTCTTTCCGAAACAGCGCCACTTTTGTCTACAGGCTGTGTCTGGAATTGCAGCTCAGTTTCCTTCGCTTGAGACTGAGAGGTCAGTTATTTGTAACCTAAAATTAGCCGAAGCAGGAAGTGTTTCTCGTTCTGGAGGACCTAGGACGTTCATGCCTTACACAGAGAGAACATTCCTTCAATAGGAAACGTTGTAATGCTTTATTTCTCCCGTAGGGGCACTGTAGGGAAATTGAACACTTGCTGCCAGGTTTCCCTACAGATTGTTGGCGCTCCCAGCTCATCAGCCTTTTAACAAGAAGGAAATGTAAAAGTGGACAACCCCTTTAAGTAATCGTGTTGAAAACTTAGACACAAAAGCTGTCTTTTAAAAATCGAGATATGATCTTGTAAGTCAAGAAGATACAACTTTATCCTTCATCAAACCACTTACGATCATTGCCTGCAGCTGCATCTCCCCCTCCCCCTCCCCCGGTCTATTATTTACTGACAAGACAATAAACTACAATGGATATCCTTCAGCACCATTACTACAACTGTCAGCAGCTATTCCCCATGTGTCAGTATGATCGGTGACAACTGATGACATCACTTACTGGAAACCCAACGCCACATTTAGTCATCAGTTCATGTGACCCCAGAAAACCCAAAACGCATGGTACAAGGAATGGTTAGTAACACATATGTCCTAGGGGGCGCTACACTGGGGGAGTCACTTGTTGAGAAGGATCTGGGTGTAATAATCTGCAGCATCATATGTCCTAGGGGGCGCTACACTGGGGGAGTCACTTGTTGAGAAGGATCTGGGTGTAATAATCTGCAGCATCATATGTCCTAGGGGGCGCTACACTGGGGGAGTCACTTGTTGAGAAGGATCTGGGTGTAATAATCTGCAGCATCATATGTCCTAGGGGGCGCTACACTGGGGGAGTCACTTGTAGAGAAGGATCTGGGTGTTCTTGTAAATCATAAAAGAAATAACAGCACAATGTCAATCAGCTGCTTCAAAGGCCAGCAGGATATTGTCGTGTATTATAAGAGGCATGGAAGGAGATGGCTTAGATAATTTCCTAGAAGGAAAAAATAGCAGCCCCTATGTGTAGAAATGTTTCCCTTCCCTTTTCCCGTCTTTTGGTTGAACTAGATGGACATGTGTCTTTTTTCAACAGTACGAACTATGTGACTACTATGGACTGATATCAGTGACCCCGGATAATACTGACTATGACAGCTGCAGCCTCCTCTTACCGTCACGACATAACTCTGCAGCCCCGGGAGGAAAGAAACCGCACCCAAAACCGAAAAATCTGAGGTCTGGAGTGACATGGGGTTCAGGGAGGAGATGAAGAAATGATCTCTCAGGCGGTGGGTGTAATGTTCACCAAGAAGATCATGTGTGATACTGAGCAGTGTATCTAAGGCATTGCTCAGACGTGGCAGAATTTCTCCGCTGCAAATGTTGGTGCAGATTTGGGGCAATTACGCCACGAATCTGCAGCAACATTTGCATATATGACAGGTAATTCAGACGTTGCAGAAAAGACAGCGGACTTGCCACAGATTTCAGTTTCTGCATTGCAAAGGCTGAAATACGCAGTGAAATTCCGCTGCTTCTCCGCAACGTCATGAGCTGCTGCGGAAAGAAAAGCCTGATTTCCGCAGTTATTTTCCGCAACGTCTGAACTAACTTTCCTAAAAATGTATAGAAACAAATGTAAAAAAACGGCCGCTGGAGAATTCAACAGCAATTCCACCACGTGTGAACGTGGCCTAATCCTATCATGTGTGATACTGTAAAGCTGAGCGGTGTATCTAACCCTATCATGTGTGATACTGTCTGCTGAGCTGTGTATCTAATCCTATCATGTGTGATACTGTCTGCTGAGCTGTGTATCTAAGCCTCTCATGTGTGATACTGTCTGCTGAGCTGTGTATCTAATCCAATCATGTGTGATACTGTCTGCTGAGCTGTGTATCTAATCCTATCATGTGTGATACTGTCTGCTGTGTATCTAATCCTATCATGTGTGATACTGCCTGCTGAGCCATGTATCTAATCCTATCATGTGTGATACTGTCTGCTGTGTATCTAATCCTATCATGTGTGATACTGTCTGCTGAGCTGTGTATCTAATCCTATCATGTGTGATACTGTCTGCTGAGCTGTGTATCTAATCCTATCATGTGTGATACTGTCTGCTGAGCCGCTGTATCTAATCCTATCATGTGTAATACTGTCTGCTGAGCCGGTGTATCTAATCCTATCATGTGTGATAATGTCTGCTGAGCCCGTGTATCTAATCCTATCATGTGTGATACTGTGCTGAGCTGTGTATCTAATCCTATCATGTGTGATACTGTCTGCTGAGCTGTGTATCTAATCCTATCATGTGTGATACTGTGCTGAGCTGTGTATCTAATCCTATCATGTGTGATACTGTCTGCTGAGCTGTATATCTGATCCTATCATGTGTGATACTGTCTGCTAAGCTGTGTATCTAATCCTATCATGTGTGATACTGTCTGCTTTGTCAATGTATCTAATCCTATCATGTGTGATACTGTCTGCTGTGTATCTAATCCTATCATGTGTGATACTGCCTGCTGAGCGGTGTATCTAATCCTATCATGTGTGATACTGTCTGCTGAGCCATGTATCTTATCCTATCATGTGTGATACTGTCTGCTGAGCTGTGTATCTAATCCTATTATGTGTGGTACATTATCCAAGAAGCACACAGGACTACACTCCCCATCATGGGCCCCTCTGTGTATTGAGGCAATGATGGGATGCTGTCGCACTTCTCCATCCACACGTCCTGCAGTCAGTACAATACTAGACGATGTTCTTCATGGCGACTGATGCGGGATGTTCTGTAGATGTGAAGCCCCATGGGTCACTGAGAGTACAGCAGCGGTTACCTGGAAGCGGGTGTCTGCAATAGTCCGTATCTCGCTGTGTACCCCACTGTTTATCCCTGGTGCCCCCATAACAGACACATTATCACAGAGATGAATCTCACTGCAGCCTCATCCCTGCCCCGACACGCTCACAATCTATCAACACAACACCAGAGACTATTATCACCTTATAATAATACACCCGCAGTATATATCTACAGTCAACTCTCTATATGGTTAACCCTGTCATGACTGAATGTGAGGTGCAGCCATAATCCGTGTAAAGTACTACACAATATATAAGGACACTTTATAACTAAACCATAGTAGTTATATTCTTATATATAAGGGGCAGTATTATAGTAGTTATATTCTTGTATATAGGAGCAGTATTATAGTAGTTATATTCTTGTATATAGGGGGCAGTATTATAGTAGTTATATTCTTGTATATAGGAGCAGTATTATAGTAGTTATATTCCTGTATATAAGGGGCAGTATTATAGTAGTTATATTCTTGTATATAGGAGCAGTATTATAGTAGTTATATTCTTGTATATAGGGGCAGTATTATAGTAATTATATTCTTGTATATAGGGGGCAGTATTATAGTAGTTATATTCTTATATACAGAGGGCAGTATTATAGTAATTATATTCTTGTATATAGGGGGAAGTATTATAGTAGTTATATTCTTGTATATAGGGGCAGTATTATAGTAGTTATATTCTTGCATATAGGAGCAGTATTATAGTAGTTATATTTCTGTATATAGGGGCAGTATTATAGTAGTTATATTCTTGTATATAGGAGCAGTATTATAGTAGTTATATTCTTGTATATAGGGGGCAGTATTATAGTAGTTATATTCTTGTATATAGGAGCAGTATTATAGTAGTTATATTCCTGTATATAAGGGGCAGTATTATAGTAGTTATATTCTTGTATATAGGGAGCAGTATTATAGTAGTTATATTCTTGTACATAGGGGGCAGTATTATAGTAGTTATATTCTTGTATATAAGGGCAGTATTATAGTAGTTATATTCACGTATATAGGAGCAGTATTATAGTAGTTATATTCTTGTATATAGGGGCAGTATTATAGTAGTTATATTCTTGTATATAGGAGCAGTATTATAGTAGTTATATTCTTGTATATAGGGGGCAGTATTATAGTAGTTATATTCTTGTACATAGGAGGCAGTATTATAGTAGTTATATTCTAGTATATAGGGGGCAGTATTATAGTAGATATATTCTTGTATATAGGAGCAGTATTATAGTAGTTATATTCTTGTATATAGGAGCAGTATTATAGTAGTTATATTCTTGTATATAGGAGCAGTATTATAGTAGTTATATTCTTGTATACAGGGGACAGTATTATAGTAGTTATATTCTTGTATATAGGAGCAGTATTATAGTAGTTATATTCTTGTATATAGGGAGCAGTATTATAGTAGTTATATTCTTGTATATAGGAGCAGTATTATAGTAGTTATATTCTTGTATATAGGGGGCAGTATTATAGTAGTTATATTCTTGTATATAGGGGGCAGTATTATAGTAGTTATATTCTTGTATATAGGGGGCAGTATTAGGGCGGGTTCACACGTGGCGGAATTTCACTTAAATTCCGCTGCGGACACTCCGCAGCGTTAATCCGCAGCGGTGCCGTTTGTCCATTGACTTACACTTTAATTTAGCAGTGTTCGTTTAGACGAGGCGTAAAATTCCGCTGCGGAGCATAGGCTGCGGAGGGGAATTTGGTGTCCGCAGCATGCTCTGTCTGTTGCGGAGCAGTGGCGGACTCATGGCGGAATTTCTCCATTGACTTCAATGGAGAGTCAAAATTCCGCAATGAAGTCCGCAGATCTTATGTGTGCTGCGGAGCGTATTGGTTTTACTACCATGACATTTCTTCATTCTGGCTGGACCTATGTATTTCTAGGTCTACAGCCAGACTGAGGAAGTCAATGGGGCTCCCGTAATGACGGGAGCTTTGCTAGGAGACGTCTGTAAATAGTCACTGTCCAGGGTGCTGAAAGAGTTAAGCGATCGGCAGTAACTGTTTCTGCACCCGGGACAGTGACTACCGATCTCAATATACATGTATCTGTAAAAAAACATATAAGTTCATACTTACCGAGAACTCCCTGCGTCTGTCTCCAGTCCGGCCTCCCAGGATGACGTTTCAGTGTACTGCCCCTATATACAAGAATATAACTACTATAATACTGCCGCCTATATACAAGAATATAACTACTATAATACTGCCCCCTATATACAAGAATATAACTACTATTAGGGCATGACCACACGTGGCGGATTTCCTCCGCAACTGTCCGCATCAATGCCGCACAGAATCTGCGTTGCAGATTCTGCTGCGGATCTGCACAAAATGTGCAGTACATTGATGCGGACTAGCTGCTGCGGACTGCGGGAAAAGTGCTTCCCTTCTCCCTATCAGTGCAGGATAGAGAGAAGGGACAGCACTTTCCCTAGTGAAAGTAAAAGAATTTCATACTTACCGGCCGTTGTCTTGGTGACGCGTCCCTCTTTCGGCATCCAGCCCGACCTCCCTGGATGACGCGGCAGTCCATGTGACCGCTGCAGCCTGTTATTAGCCTGTGATTGGCTGCAGCCGTCACTTACACTGAAACGTCATCCTGGGAGGCCGGACTGGAGACAGACGCAGGGAGTTCTCGGTAAGTATGAACTTATATGTTTTTTTACAGATACATGTATATTGAGATCGGTAGTCACTGTCCCGGGTGCAGAAACAGTTACTGCCGATCGCTTAACTCTTTCAGCACCCTGGACAGTGACTATTTACAGACGTCTCCTAGCAAAGCTCCCGTCATTACGGGAGCCCCATTGACTTCCTCAGTCTGGCTGTAGACCTAGAAATACATAGGTCCAGCCAGAATGAAGAAATGTCATGGTAGTAAAACCAATACGCTCCGCAGCACACATAAGATCTGCGGACTTCATTGCGGAATTTTGACTCTCCATTGAAGTCAATGGAGAAATTCCGCCATGAGTCCGCCACTGCTCCGCAACAGACAGAGCATGCTGCGGACACCAAATTCCGCTCCGCAGCCTTTGCTCCGCAGCGGAATTTTACGCCTCGTCTAAACGAACACTGCTAAATTAAAGTGTAAGTCAATGGACAAACGGCACCGCTGCGGATTAACGCTGCGGAGTGTCCGCAGCGGAATTTAAGTGAAATTCCGCCACGTGTGAACCCGCCCTTATAGTAGTTATATTCTTGTATATAGGGAGCTGTATTATAGTAGTTATATTCTTGTATATAGGAGCAGTATTATAGTAGTTATATTCTTGTATATAGGGGGCAGTATTATAGTAGTTATATTCTTGTATATAGGAGCAGTATTATAGTGGTTATATTCTTGTATATAGGGGGCAGTATTATAGTAGTTATATTCTTGTATATAGGAGCAGTATTATAGTAGTTATATTCTTGTATATAGGGGGCAGTATTATAGTAGTTATATTCTTGTATATAGGAGCAGTATTATAGTAGTTATATTCTTGTATATAGGAGCAGTATTATAGTAGTTATATTCTTGTATACAGGGGACAGTATTATAGTAGTTATATTCTTGTATATAGGAGCAGTATTATAGTAGTTATATTCTTGTATATAGGGGGCAGTATTATAGTAGTTATATTCTTGTATATAGGGGCAGTATTATAGTAGTTATATTCTTGTATATAGGAGCAGTATTATAGTAGTTATATTCTTGTATATAGGAGCAGTATTATAGTAGTTATATTCTTGTATACAGGGGACAGTATTATAGTAGTTATATTCTTGTATATAGGAGCAGTATTATAGTAGTTATATTCTTGTATATAGGGGGCAGTATTATAGTAGTTATATTCTTGTATATAGGAGGCAGTATTATAGTAGTTATATTCTTGTATATAGGGGCAGTATTATAGTAGTTATATTCTTGTATATAGGGGGCAGTATTATAGTAGTTATATTCTTGTATACAGGGGGCAGTATTATAGTAGTTATATTCTTTTATATAGGGGGCAGTATTATAGTAGTTATATTCTTGTATATAGGGGCAGTATTATAGTAGTTATATTCTTGTATATAGGGGCAGTATTATAGTAGTTATATTCTTGTATATAGTTATATTCTTGTATATAGGGGCAGTATTATAGTAGTTATATTCTTGTATATAGGAGCAGTATTATAGTAGTTATATTCTTGTATATAGGGGGCAGTATTATAGTAGTTATATTCTTGTATATAGGGGCAGTATTATAGTAGTTATATTCTTGTATATAGGGAGCAGTATTATAGTAGTTATATTCTTGTACATAGGGGGCAGTATTATAGTAGTTATATTCTTGTATATAGGGGCAGTATTATAGTAGTTATATTCTTGTATATAGTTATATTCTTGTATATAGGGGGCAGTATTATAGTAGTTATATTCTTGTATATAGGAGCAGTATTATAGTAGTTATATTCTTGTATATAGGGGGCAGTATTATAGTAGTTATATTCTTGTATGTAAGGGGCAGTATTATAGTAGTTATATTCTTGTATATAGGGAGCAGTATTATAGTAGTTATATTCTTGTACATAGGGGGCAGTATTATAGTAGTTATATTCTTGTATATAAGGGCAGTATTATAGTAGTTATATTCACGTATATAGGAGCAGTATTATAGTAGTTATATTCTTGTATATAGGGGCAGTATTATAGTAGTTATATTATTGTATATAGGAGCAGTATTATAGTAGTTATATTCTTGTATATAGGGGCAGTATTATAGTAGTTATATTCTTGTATATAGGGGGCAGTATTATAGTAGTTATATTCTTGTATGTAAGGAGGAGTATTATAGTAGTTATATTCTTGTATATAGGGAGCTGTATTATAGTAGTTATATTCTTGTATATAGGAGCAGTATTATAGTAGTTATATTCTTGTATATAGGGGGCAGTATTATAGTAGTTATATTCTTGTATATAGGAGCAGTATTATAGTAGTTATATTCTTGTATATAGGAGCAGTATTATAGTAGTTATATTCTTGTATATAGGGGCAGTATTATAGTAGTTATATTCTTGTACATAGGAGCAGTATTATAGTAGTTATATTCTTGTATATAGGGGGCAGTATTATAGTAGTTATATTCTTGTATATAGGAGCAGTATTATAGTAGTTATATTCTTGTATATAGGGGCAGTATTATAGTAGTTATATTCTTGTATATAGGGGCAGTATTATAGTAGTTATATTCTTGTATATAGGGGCAGTATTATAGTAGTTATATTCTTGTATATAGGGGCAGTATTATAGTAGTTATATTCTTGTATATAGTTATATTCTTGTATATAGGGGGCAGTATTATAGTAGTTATATTCTTGTATATAGGAGCAGTATTATAGTAGTAATATTCTTGTATATATGAGCAGTATTATAGTAGTTATATTCTTGTATATAGGAGCAGTATTATAGTAGTTATATTCTTGTATATAGGGGGCAGTATTATAGTAGTTATATTCTTGTATATAGGGGCAGTATTATAGTAGTTATATTCTTGTATATAGGGGGCAGTATTATAGTAGTTATATTCTTGTATATAGGGAGCAGTATTATAGTAGTTATATTCTTGTACATAGGGGGCAGTATTATAGTAGTTATATTCTTGTATATAAGGGCAGTATTATAGTAGTTATATTCACGCATATAGGAGCAGTATTATAGTAGTTATATTCTTGTATATAGGGGCAGTATTATAGTAGTTATATTCTTGTATATAGGAGCAGTATTATAGTAGTTTATATTCTTGTATATAGGGGCAGTATTATAGTAGTTATATTCTTGTATATAGGGGGCAGTATTATAGTAGTTATATTCTTGTATGTAAGGAGGAGTATTATAGTAGTTATATTCTTGTATATAGGGAGCTGTATTATAGTAGTTATATTCTTGTATATAGGAGCAGTATTATAGTAGTTATATTCTTGTATATAGGGGGCAGTATTATAGTAGTTATATTCTTGTATATAGGAGCAGTATTATAGTAGTTATATTCTTGTATATAGGAGCAGTATTATAGTAGTTATATTCTTGTATATAGGGGCAGTATTATAGTAGTTATATTCTTGTACATAGGAGCAGTATTATAGTAGTTATATTCTTGTATATAGGGGGCAGTATTATAGTAGTTATATTCTTGTATATAGGAGCAGTATTATAGTAGTTATATTCTTGTATATAGGGGCAGTATTATAGTAGTTATATTCTTGTATATAGGGGCAGTATTATAGTAGTTATATTCTTGTATATAGGGGCAGTATTATAGTAGTTATATTCTTGTATATAGGGGCAGTATTATAGTAGTTATATTCTTGTATATAGTTATATTCTTGTATATAGGGGGCAGTATTATAGTAGTTATATTCTTGTATATAGGAGCAGTATTATAGTAGTAATATTCTTGTATATATGAGCAGTATTATAGTAGTTATATTCTTGTATATAGGAGCAGTATTATAGTAGTTATATCTTGTATATAGGGGGCAGTATTATAGTAGTTATATTCTTGTATATAGGGCAGTATTATAGTAGTTATATTCTTGTATATAGGAGCAGTATTATAGTAGTAATATTCTTGTATATATGAGCAGTATTATAGTAGTTATATTCTTATATATAGGAGCAGTATTATAGTAGTTATATTTCTTGTATATAGGGGGCAGTATTATAGTAGTTATATTCTTGTATATAGGGGCAGTATTATAGTAGTTATATTCTTGTATATAGGGGGCAGTATTATAGTAGTTATATTCTTGTATATAGGGGGCAGTATTATAGTAGTTATATTCTTGTATATAGGGAGCAGTATTATAGTAGTTATATTCTTGTACATAGGGGCAGTATTATAGTAGTTATATTCTTGTATATAAGGGCAGTATTATAGTAGTTATATTCACGTATATAGGAGCAGTATTATAGTAGTTATATTCTTGTATATAGGGGCAGTATTATAGTAGTTATATTATTGTATATAGGAGCAGTATTATAGTAGTTATATTCTTGTATATAGGGGCAGTATTATAGTAGTTATATTCTTGTATATAGGGGGCAGTATTATAGTAGTTATATTCTTGTATGTAAGGAGGAGTATTATAGTAGTTATATTCTTGTATATAGGGAGCTGTATTATAGTAGTTATATTCTTGTATATAGGAGCAGTATTATAGTAGTTATATTCTTGTATATAGGGGGCAGTATTATAGTAGTTATATTCTTGTATATAGGAGCAGTATTATAGTAGTTATATTCTTGTATATAGGAGCAGTATTATAGTAGTTAGATTCTTGTATATAGGGGCAGTATTATAGTAGTTATATTCTTGTACATAGGAGCAGTATTATAGTAGTTATATTCTTGTATATAGGGGGCAGTATTATAGTAGTTATATTCTTGTATATAGGAGCAGTATTATAGTAGTTATATTCTTGTATATAGGGGCAGTATTATAGTAGTTATATTCTTGTATATAGGGGCAGTATTATAGTAGTTATATTCTTGTATATAGGGGCAGTATTATAGTAGTTATATTCTTGTATATAGGGGCAGTATTATAGTAGTTATATTCTTGTATATAGTTATATTCTTGTATATAGGGGGCAGTATTATAGTAGTTATATTCTTGTATATAGGAGCAGTATTATAGTAGTAATATTCTTGTATATATGAGCAGTATTATAGTAGTTATATTCTTGTATATAGGAGCAGTATTATAGTAGTTATATTCTTGTATATAGGGGGCAGTATTATAGTAGTTATATTCTTGTATATAGGGGCAGTATTATAGTAGTTATATTCTTGTATATAGGGGGCAGTATTATAGTAGTTATATTCTTGTATATAGGGAGCAGTATTATAGTAGTTATATTCTTGTACATAGGGGGCAGTATTATAGTAGTTATATTCTTGTATATAAGGCAGTATTATAGTAGTTATATTCACGCATATAGGAGCAGTATTATAGTAGTTATATTCTTGTATATAGGGGCAGTATTATAGTAGTTATATTCTTGTATATAGGAGCAGTATTATAGTAGTTATATTCTTGTATATAGGGGCAGTATTATAGTAGTTATATTCTTGTATATAGGGGGCAGTATTATAGTAGTTATATTCTTGTATGTAAGGAGGAGTATTATAGTAGTTATATTCTTGTATATAGGGAGCTGTATTATAGTAGTTATATTCTTTGTTACTAGGGGGCAGTATTATAGTAGTTATATTCTTGTATATAAGGGCAGTATTATAGTAGTTATATTCACGTATATAGGAGCAGTATTATAGTAGTTATATTCTTGTATATAGGGGCAGTATTATAGTAGTTATATTATTGTATATAGGAGCAGTATTATAGTAGTTATATTCTTGTATATAGGGGCAGTATTATAGTAGTTATATTCTTGTATATAGGGGGCAGTATTATAGTAGTTATATTCTTGTATGTAAGGAGGAGTATTATAGTAGTTATATTCTTGTATATAGGGAGCTGTATTATAGTAGTTATATTCTTGTATATAGGAGCAGTATTATAGTAGTTATATTCTTGTATATAGGGGGCAGTATTATAGTAGTTATATTCTTGTATATAGGAGCAGTATTATAGTAGTTATATTCTTGTATATAGGAGCAGTATTATAGTAGTTATATTCTTGTATATAGGGGCAGTATTATAGTAGTTATATTCTTGTACATAGGAGCAGTATTATAGTAGTTATATTCTTGTATATAGGGGGCAGTATTATAGTAGTTATATTCTTGTATATAGGAGCAGTATTATAGTAGTTATATTCTTGTATATAGGGGCAGTATTATAGTAGTTATATTCTTGTATATAGGGGCAGTATTATAGTAGTTATATTCTTGTATATAGGGGCAGTATTATAGTAGTTATATTCTTGTATATAGGGGCAGTATTATAGTAGTTATATTCTTGTATATAGTTATATTCTTGTATATAGGGGGCAGTATTATAGTAGTTATATTCTTGTATATAGGAGCAGTATTATAGTAGTAATATTCTTGTATATATGAGCAGTATTATAGTAGTTATATTCTTGTATATAGGAGCAGTATTATAGTAGTTATATTCTTGTATATAGGGGGCAGTATTATAGTAGTTATATTCTTGTATATAGGGGCAGTATTATAGTAGTTATATTCTTGTATATAGGGGGCAGTATTATAGTAGTTATATTCTTGTATATAGGGAGCAGTATTATAGTAGTTATATTCTTGTACATAGGGGGCAGTATTATAGTAGTTATATTCTTGTATATAAGGGCAGTATTATAGTAGTTATATTCACGCATATAGGAGCAGTATTATAGTAGTTATATTCTTGTATATAGGGGCAGTATTATAGTAGTTATATTCTTGTATATAGGAGCAGTATTATAGTAGTTATATTCTTGTATATAGGGGCAGTATTATAGTAGTTATATTCTTGTATATAGGGGGCAGTATTATAGTAGTTATATTCTTGTATGTAAGGAGGAGTATTATAGTAGTTATATTCTTGTATATAGGGAGCTGTATTATAGTAGTTATATTCTTGTATATAGGAGCAGTATTATAGTAGTTATATTCTTGTATATAGGGGGCAGTATTATAGTAGTTATATTCTTGTATATAGGAGCAGTATTATAGTAGTTATATTCTTGTATATAGGAGCAGTATTATAGTAGTTATATTCTTGTATATAGGGGCAGTATTATAGTAGTTATATTCTTGTACATAGGAGCAGTATTATAGTAGTTATATTCTTGTATATAGGGGGCAGTATTATAGTAGTTATATTCTTGTATATAGGAGCAGTATTATAGTAGTTATATTCTTGTATATAGGGGCAGTATTATAGTAGTTATATTCTTGTATATAGGGGCAGTATTATAGTAGTTATATTCTTGTATATAGGGGCAGTATTATAGTAGTTATATTCTTGTATATAGGGGCAGTATTATAGTAGTTATATTCTTGTATATAGTTATATTCTTGTATATAGGGGGCAGTATTATAGTAGTTATATTCTTGTATATAGGAGCAGTATTATAGTAGTAATATTCTTGTATATATGAGCAGTATTATAGTAGTTATATTCTTGTATATAGGAGCAGTATTATAGTAGTTATATTCTTGTATATAGGGGGCAGTATTATAGTAGTTATATTCTTGTATATAGGGGCAGTATTATAGTAGTTATATTCTTGTATATAGGAGCAGTATTATAGTAGTAATATTCTTGTATATATGAGCAGTATTATAGTAGTTATATTCTTATATATAGGAGCAGTATTATAGTAGTTATATTCTTGTATATAGGGGGCAGTATTATAGTAGTTATATTCTTGTATATAGGGGCAGTATTATAGTAGTTATATTCTTGTATATAGGGGGCAGTATTATAGTAGTTATATTCTTGTATATAGGGGGCAGTATTATAGTAGTTATATTCTTGTATATAGGGAGCAGTATTATAGTAGTTATATTCTTGTACATAGGGGGCAGTATTATAGTAGTTATATTCTTGTATATAAGGGCAGTATTATAGTAGTTATATTCACGTATATAGGAGCAGTATTATAGTAGTTATATTCTTGTATATAGGGGCAGTATTATAGTAGTTATATTATTGTATATAGGAGCAGTATTATAGTAGTTATATTCTTGTATATAGGGGCAGTATTATAGTAGTTATATTCTTGTATATAGGGGGCAGTATTATAGTAGTTATATTCTTGTATGTAAGGAGGAGTATTATAGTAGTTATATTCTTGTATATAGGGAGCTGTATTATAGTAGTTATATTCTTGTATATAGGAGCAGTATTATAGTAGTTATATTCTTGTATATAGGGGGCAGTATTATAGTAGTTATATTCTTGTATATAGGAGCAGTATTATAGTAGTTATATTCTTGTATATAGGAGCAGTATTATAGTAGTTAGATTCTTGTATATAGGGGCAGTATTATAGTAGTTATATTCTTGTACATAGGAGCAGTATTATAGTAGTTATATTCTTGTATATAGGGGGCAGTATTATAGTAGTTATATTCTTGTATATAGGAGCAGTATTATAGTAGTTATATTCTTGTATATAGGGGCAGTATTATAGTAGTTATATTCTTGTATATAGGGGCAGTATTATAGTAGTTATATTCTTGTATATAGGGGCAGTATTATAGTAGTTATATTCTTGTATATAGGGGCAGTATTATAGTAGTTATATTCTTGTATATAGTTATATTCTTGTATATAGGGGGCAGTATTATAGTAGTTATATTCTTGTATATAGGAGCAGTATTATAGTAGTAATATTCTTGTATATATGAGCAGTATTATAGTAGTTATATTCTTGTATATAGGAGCAGTATTATAGTAGTTATATTCTTGTATATAGGGGGCAGTATTATAGTAGTTATATTCTTGTATATAGGGGCAGTATTATAGTAGTTATATTCTTGTATATAGGGGGCAGTATTATAGTAGTTATATTCTTGTATATAGGGAGCAGTATTATAGTAGTTATATTCTTGTACATAGGGGGCAGTATTATAGTAGTTATATTCTTGTATATAAGGGCAGTATTATAGTAGTTATATTCACGCATATAGGAGCAGTATTATAGTAGTTATATTCTTGTATATAGGGGCAGTATTATAGTAGTTATATTCTTGTATATAGGAGCAGTATTATAGTAGTTATATTCTTGTATATAGGGGCAGTATTATAGTAGTTATATTCTTGTATATAGGGGGCAGTATTATAGTAGTTATATTCTTGTATGTAAGGAGGAGTATTATAGTAGTTATATTCTTGTATATAGGGAGCTGTATTATAGTAGTTATATTCTTGTATATAGGAGCAGTATTATAGTAGTTATATTCTTGTATATAGGGGGCAGTATTATAGTAGTTATATTCTTGTATATAGGAGCAGTATTATAGTAGTTATATTCTTGTATATAGGAGCAGTATTATAGTAGTTATATTCTTGTATATAGGGGCAGTATTATAGTAGTTATATTCTTGTACATAGGAGCAGTATTATAGTAGTTATATTCTTGTATATAGGGGGCAGTATTATAGTAGTTATATTCTTGTATATAGGAGCAGTATTATAGTAGTTATATTCTTGTATATAGGGGCAGTATTATAGTAGTTATATTCTTGTATATAGGGGCAGTATTATAGTAGTTATATTCTTGTATATAGGGGCAGTATTATAGTAGTTATATTCTTGTATATAGGGGCAGTATTATAGTAGTTATATTCTTGTATATAGTTATATTCTTGTATATAGGGGGCAGTATTATAGTAGTTATATTCTTGTATATAGGAGCAGTATTATAGTAGTAATATTCTTGTATATATGAGCAGTATTATAGTAGTTATATTCTTGTATATAGGAGCAGTATTATAGTAGTTATATTCTTGTATATAGGGGGCAGTATTATAGTAGTTATATTCTTGTATATAGGGGCAGTATTATAGTAGTTATATTCTTGTATATAGGAGCAGTATTATAGTAGTAATATTCTTGTATATATGAGCAGTATTATAGTAGTTATATTCTTATATATAGGAGCAGTATTATAGTAGTTATATTCTTGTATATAGGGGGCAGTATTATAGTAGTTATATTCTTGTATATAGGGGCAGTATTATAGTAGTTATATTCTTGTATATAGGGGGCAGTATTATAGTAGTTATATTCTTGTATATAGGGGGCAGTATTATAGTAGTTATATTCTTGTATATAGGGAGCAGTATTATAGTAGTTATATTCTTGTACATAGGGGGCCAGTATTATAGTAGTTATATTCTTGTATATAAGGGCAGTATTATAGTAGTTATATTCACGCATATAGGAGCAGTATTATAGTAGTTATATTCTTGTATATAGGGGCAGTATTATAGTAGTTATATTCTTGTATATAGGAGCAGTATTATAGTAGTTATATTCTTGTATATAGTTGCCAGTATTATAGTAGTTATATTCTTGTATATAGGGGGCAGTATTATAGTAGTTATATTCTTGTATGTAAGGAGGAGTATTATAGTAGTTATATTCTTGTATATAGGGAGCTGTATTATAGTAGTTATATTCTTGTATATAGGAGCAGTATTATAGTAGTTATATTCTTGTATATAGGGGGCAGTATTATAGTAGTTATATTCTTGTATATAGGAGCAGTATTATAGTAGTTATATTCTTGTATATAGGAGCAGTATTATAGTAGTTATATTCTTGTATATAGGGGCAGTATTATAGTAGTTATATTCTTGTACATAGGAGCAGTATTATAGTAGTTATATTCTTGTATATAGGGGGCAGTATTATAGTAGTTATATTCTTGTATATAGGAGCAGTATTATAGTAGTTATATTCTTGTATATAGGGGCAGTATTATAGTAGTTATATTCTTGTATATAGGAGCAGTATTATAGTAGTTATATTCTTGTATATAGGGGGCAGTATTATAGTAGTTATATTCTTGTATATAGGGGCAGTATTATAGTAGTTATATTCTTGTATATAGGGGCAGTATTATAGTAGTTATATTCTTGTATATAGGGGCAGTATTATAGTAGTTATATTCTTGTATATAGTTATATTCTTGTATATAGGGGGCAGTATTATAGTAGTTATATTCTTGTATATAGGAGCAGTATTATAGTAGTAATATTCTTGTATATATGAGCAGTATTATAGTAGTTATATTCTTGTATATAGGAGCAGTATTATATTAGTTATATTCTTGTATATAGGGGGCAGTATTATAGTAGTTATATTCTTGTATATAGGGGCAGTATTATAGTAGTTATATTCTTGTATATAGGGGGCAGTATTATAGTAGTTATATTCTTGTATATAGGGGCAGTATTATAGTAGTTATATTCTTGTATATAGGGGGCAGTATTATAGTAGTTATATTCTTGTATATAGGGGGCAGTATTATAGTAGTTATATTCTTGTATATAGGGAGCAGTATTAGGGCATGACCACACATGGCGGAATTCCTCCGCAACTGTCCGCATCAATGCCGCACCTAATCCGGGTTGCGGATTACGGCTGCGGATCTGCACAAAATGTGCAGAAAATTGATGCGGACTAGCTGCTGCGGACTGCGGGAAAAGTGCTTCCCTTCTCCCTATCAGTGCAGGATAGAGAGAAGGGACAGCACTTTCCCTAGTGAAAGTAAAAGAAATTCATACTTACCGCCCGTTGTCTTTATGACGCGTCCCCTCCTTCGGCATCCAGCCCGACCTCCCTGGATGACGCGCCAGTCCATGTGACCGCTGCAGCCTGTGCTTGGCCTGTGATTGGCTGCAGCCGTCACTTACACTGAAACGTCATCCTGGGAGGCCGGACTGGAGACAGAAACAGGGAGTTCTCGGTAAGTACGAACTTCATTTTTTTTTACAGATACATGTATATTGGGATCGGTAGTCACTGTCCCGGGTGCAGAAACAGTTACTGCCGATCGCTTAACTCTTTCAGCACCCTGGACAGTGATCTATACTGACGTCTCCTAGCAACGCTCCCGTCATTACGGGAGCCCCATTGACTTCCTCAGTCTGGCTGTAGACCTAGAAATACATAGGTCCAGCCCAGAATGAAGAAATGTCAAGTTAAAAAAGCAAGACGCATCCGCAGCACACATGACATGTGCATGACAGCTGCGGACTTCATTGCGGAACTTTGAATCTCCATTGAAGTCAATGGAGAAATTCCGCCATGAGTCCGCCACTGCTCCGCAACAGACAGAGCATGCTGCGGACACCAAATTCCGCTCCGCAGCCCTATGCTCCGCAGCGGAATTGTATGCATCGTGTAAACGAACACTGCTAAATTAAAGTGAAAGTCAATGGAGAAACGGCTCCGCTGCGGATTAATGCTGCGGAGTGTCCGCAGCGGAATTTAAGTGAAATTCCGCCATGTGTGAACCCGCCCTTATAGTAGTTATATTCTTGTACATAGGGGGCAGTATTATAGTAGTTATATTCTTGTATATAAGGGCAGTATTATAGTAGTTATATTCACGTATATAGGAGCAGTATTATAGTAGTTATATTCTTGTATATAGGGGCAGTATTATAGTAGTTATATTCTTGTATATAGGAGCAGTATTATAGTAGTTATATTCTTGTATATAGGGGCAGTATTATAGTAGTTATATTCTTGTATATAGGGGGCAGTATTATAGTAGTTATATTCTTGTATGTAAGGAGGAGTATTATAGTAGTTATATTCTTGTATATAGGGAGCTGTATTATAGTAGTTATATTCTTGTATATAGGAGCAGTATTATAGTAGTTATATTCTTGTATATAGGGGGCCGTATTATAGTAGTTATATTCTTGTATATAGGAGCAGTATTATAGTAGTTATATTCTTGTATATAGGAGCAGTATTATAGTAGTTATATTCTTGTATATAGGGGCAGTATTATAGTAGTTATATTCTTGTACATAGGAGCAGTATTATAGTAGTTATATTCTTGTATATAGGGGGCAGTATTATAGTAGTTATATTCTTGTATATGGGAGCAGTATTATAGTAGTTATATTCTTGTATATAGGGACAGTATTATAGTAGATATATTCTTGTATATAGGGGCAGTATTATAGTAGTTATATTCTTGTATATAGAAACAATATTATAGTAGTTATATTCTTGTATATAGTAGAAGTATTATAGTAGTTATATTCTTGTATATAGGGGGCAGTATTATAGTAGTTATATTCTTTTATATAGGAGCAGTATTATAGTAGTTATATTCTTGTATATAGGGGGCAGTATTATAGTAGTTATATTCTTGTATATAGGAGCAGTATTATAGTAGTTATATTCTTGTATATAGCGGCAGTATTATAGTAGTTATATTCTTGTATATAGGGGCAGTATTATAGTAGTTATATTCTTGTATATAAGGAGGAGTATTATAGTAGTTATATTCTTGTATATAGGGGGCAGTATTATAGTAGTTATATTCTTGTATATAGGGAGCTGTATTATATTAGTTATATTCTTGTATATAGGAGCAGTATTATAGTAGTTATATTCTTGTATACAGGGGACAGTATTATAGTAGTTATATTCTTGTATATAGGAGCAGTATTAGGGCATGACCACACATGGCGGAATTCCTCCGCAACTGTCCGCATCAATGCCGCACAGAATCTGCGTTGCAGATTCTGCAGCGGATCTGCACAAAATGTGCAGAAAATTGATGCGGACTGGCCGCTGCGGACTGCAGGAAAAGTGCTTCTCTTCTCCCTATTCAGTGCAGGATAGAGAGAAGGGACAGCACTTTCCCTAGTGAAAGGAAACGATTTTCATACTTACCGGCCGTTGTCTTGGTGACGCGTCCCTCTTTCGGCATCCAGCCCGACCTCCCTGGATGACGCGCCAGTCCATGTGACCGCTGCAGCCTGTGCTTTGCCTGTGATTGGCTGCAGCCGTCACTTACACTGAAACGTCATCCTGGGAGGCCGGACTGGAGACAGACGCAGGGAGTTCTCGGTAAGTATGAACTTATATGTTTTTTTACAGATACATGTATATTGGGATCGGTAGTCACTGTCCCGGGTGCAGAAACAGTTACTGCCGATCGCTTAACTCTTTCAGCACCCTGGACAGTGACTATTTACAGACGTCTCCTAGCAACGCTCCCGTCATTACGGGAGCCCCATTGACTTCCTCAGTCTGGCTGTAGACCTAGAAATACATAGGTCCAGCCAGAATGAAGAAATGTCAAGTTAAAAAAGCAAGACGTATCCGCAGCACACATGACATGTGCATGACAGCTGCGGACTTCATTGCGGAACTTTGAATCTCCATTGAAGTCAATGGAGAAATTCCGCCATGAGTCCGCCACTGCTCCGCAACAGACAGAGCATGCTGCGGACACCAAATTCCGCTCCGCAGCCTATGCTCCGCAGCGGAATTGTACGCATCGTGTAAACGAACACTGCTAATTTAAAGTGAAAGTCAATGGAGAAACGGCTCCGCTGCGGATTAACGCTGCGGAGTGTCCGCAGCGGAATTTAAGTGAAATTCCGCTATGTGTGAACCCGCCCTAATAGTAGTTATATTCTTGTATATAGGGGGCAGTATTATAGTAGTTATATTCTTGTATATAGGAGCAGTATTATAGTAGTTATATTCTTGTATATAGGGGCAGTATTATAGTAGTTATATTCTTGTATATAGGGGGCAGTATTATAGTAGTTATATTCTTGTATGTAAGGAGGAGTATTATAGTAGTTATATTCTTGTATATAGGGAGCTGTATTATAGTAGTTATATTCTTGTATATAGGAGCAGTATTATAGTAGTTATATTCTTGTATATAGGAGCAGTATTATAGTAGTTATATTCTTGTATATAGGGGCAGTATTATAGTAGTTATATTCTTGTATATAGGAGCAGTATTATAGTAGTTATATTCTTGTATATAGGGGCAGTATTATAGTAGTTATATTCTTGTATATAGGGGCAGTATTATAGTAGTTATATTCTTGTATATAGGGGCAGTATTATAGTAGTTATATTCTTGTATATAGGGGCAGTATTATAGTAGTTATATTCTTGTATATAGGGGCAGTATTATAGTAGTTATATTCTTGTATATAGGGGCAGTATTATAGTAGTTATATTCTTGTATATAGTTATATTCTTGTATATAGGGGGCAGTATTATAGTAGTTATATTCTTGTATATAGGAGCAGTATTATAGTAGTTATATTCTTGTATATAGGAGCAGTATTATAGTAGTTATATTCTTGTATATAGGGGCAGTATTATAGTAGTTATATTCTTGTATATAGGAGCAGTATTATAGTAGTTATATTCTTGTATATAGGGGCAGTATTATAGTAGTTATATTCTTGTATATAGGGGCAGTATTATAGTAGTTATATTCTTGTATATAGGGGCAGTATTATAGTAGTTATATTCTTGTATATAGGGGGCAGTATTATAGTAGTTATATTCTTGTATATAGGGGGCAGTATTATAGTAGTTATATTCTTGTATATAGGGGGCAGTATTATAGTAGTTATATTCTTGTATATAGGAGCAGTATTATAGTAGTTATATTCTTGTATATAGGGGCAGTATTATAGTAGTTATATTCTTGTATATAGGGGGCAGTATTATAGTAGTTATATTCTTGTATATAGGGGCAGTATTATAGTAGTTATATTCTTGTATATAGGGGGCAGTATTATAGTAGTTATATTCTTGTATATAAGGAGGAGTATTATAGTAGTTATATTCTTGTATATAGGGGGCAGTATTATAGTAGTTATATTCTTGTATATAGGGAGCTGTATTATAGTAGTTATATTCTTGTATATAGGAGCAGTATTATAGTAGTTATATTCTTGTATACAGGGGACAGTATTATAGTAGTTATATTCTTGTATATAGGAGCAGTATTATAGCAGTATTATAGTAGTTATATTATTGTATATAGGGGGCAGTATTATAGTAGTTATATTCTTGTATATAGGAGGCAGTATTATAGTAGTTATATTCTTGTATATAGGGGGGCAGTATTATAGTAGTTATATTCTTGTATATAGGGGGCAGTATTATAGTAGTTATATTCTTGTATACAGGGGGCAGTATTATAGTAGTTATATTCTTGTATATAGGGGGCAGTATTATAGTAGTTATATTCTTGTATATAGGGGGCAGTATTATAGTAGTTATATTCTTGTATATAGGAGCAGTATTATAGTAGTTATATTCTTGTATATAGGGGGCAGTATTATAGTAGTTATATTCTTGTATATAGGGGGCAGCATTATAGTAGTTATATTCTTGTATATAGGAGCAGTATTATAGTAGTTATATTTTTGTATATAGGGGGCAGTATTATAGTAGTTCTATTCTTGTATGTAAGGAGGAGTATTATAGTAGTTATATTCTTGTATATAGGGAGCTGTATTATAGTAGTTATATTCTTGTATATAGGAGCAGTATTATAGTAGTTATATTCTTGTATATAGGAGCAGTATTATAGTAGTTATATTCTTGTATATAGGGGCAGTATTATAGTAGATATATTCTTGTATATAGGGGCAGTATTATAGTAGTTATATTCTTGTATATAGAAACAATATTATAGTAGTTATATTCTTGTATATAGGAGAAGTATTATAGTAGTTATATTCTTGTATATAGGAGCAGTATTATAGTAGTTATATTCTCGTATATAAGGGTAGTATTATAGTAGTTATATTCTTGTATATAGGGGGCAGTATTATAGTAGTTATATTCTTGTATATAGGGGGCAGTATTATAGTAGTTATATTCTTGTATATAGGGGGCAGTATTATAGTAGTTATATTCTTGTATACAGGGGGCAGTATTATAGTAGTTATATTCTTGTATATAGGGGGCAGTATTATAGTAGTTATATTCTTGTATATAGGGGGCAGTATTATAGTAGTTATATTCTTGTATATAGGAGCAGTATTATAGTAGTTATATTCTCGTATATAGGGGGCAGTATTATAGTAGTTATATTCTTGTATATAGGGGGCAGTATTATAGTAGTTATATTCTTGTATATAGGGGGCAGTATTATAGTAGTTATATTCTTGTATATAGGGGGCAGCATTATAGTAGTTATATTCTTGTATATAGGGGGCAGTATTATAGTAGTTATATTCTTGTATATAGGAGGCAGTATTATAGTCGTTATATTCTTGTATATAGGAGGCAGTATTATAGTCGTTATATTCTTGTATATAGGAGGCAGTATTATGGTAGTTATATTCTTGTATATAGGGGCAGTATTATAGTAGTTATATTCTTGTATATAGGGGCAGTATTATAGTAGTTATATTCTTGTATATAGGGGCAGTATTATAGTAGTTATATTCTTGTATATAGGGGCAGTATTATAGTAGTTATATTCTTGTATATAGGGGCAGTATTATAGTAGTTATATTCTTGTATATAGGGGCAGTATTATAGTAGTTATATTCTTGTATATAGGGGGCAGTATTATAGTAGTTATATTCTTGTATATAGGAGCAGTATTATAGTAGTAATATTCTTGTATATATGAGCAGTATTATAGTAGTTATATTCTTGTATATAGGAGCAGTATTATAGTAGTTATATTCTTGTATATAGGGGGCAGTATTATAGTAGTTATATTCTTGTATATAGGGGCAGTATTATAGTAGTTATATTCTTGTATATAGGGGGCAGTATTATAGTAGTTATATTCTTGTATATAGGGGGCAGTATTATAGTAGTTATATTCTTGTATATAGGGGGCAGTATTATAGTAGTTATATTCTTGTACATAGGGGGCAGTATTATAGTAGTTATATTCTTGTATATAAGGGCAGTATTATAGTAGTTATATTCTTGTATATAGGAGCAGTATTGAAGTAGTTATATTCTTGTATATAGGGGCAGTATTATAGTAGTTATATTCTTGTATATAGGAGCAGTATTATAGTAGTTATATTCTTGTATATAGGGGCAGTATTATAGTAGTTATATTCTTGTATATAGGGGGCAGTATTATAGTAGTTATATTCTTCTATGTAAGGAGGAGTATTATAGTAGTTATATTCTTGTATATAGGGAGCTGTATTATAGTATTTATATTCTTGTATATAGGAGCAGTATTATAGTAGTTATATAGTTATATTCTTGTATATAGGGGGCAGTATTATAGTAGTTATATTCTTGTATATAGGAGCAGTATTATAGTAGTTATATTCTTGTATATAGGAGCAGTATTATAGTAGTTATATTCTTGTATATAGGGGCAGTATTATAGTAGTTATATTCTTGTACATAGGAGCAGTATTATAGTAGTTATATTCTTGTATATAGGGGGCAGTATTATAGTAGTTATATTCTTCTATGTAAGGAGGAGTATTATAGTAGTTATATTCTTGTATATAGGGAGCTGTATTATAGTAGTTATATTCTTGTATATAGGAGCAGTATTATAGTAGTTATATAGTTATATTCTTGTATATAGGGGGCAGTATTATAGTAGTTATATTCTTGTATATAGGAGCAGTATTATAGTAGTTATATTCTTGTATATAGGAGCAGTATTATAGTAGTTATATTCTTGTATATAGGGGCAGTATTATAGTAGTTATATTCTTGTACATAGGAGCAGTATTATAGTAGTTATATTCTTGTATATAGGGGGCAGTATTATAGTAGTTATATTCTTGTATATAGGAGCAGTATTATAGTAGTTATATTCTTGTATATAGGGACAGTATTATAGTAGATATATTCTTGTATATAGGGGCAGTATTATAGTAGTTATATTCTTGTATATAGAAACAATATTATAGTAGTTATATTCTTGTATATAGGAGAAGTATTATAGTAGTTATATTCTTGTATATAGGAGCAGTATTATAGTAGTTATATTCTTGTATATAGGAGCAGTATTATAGTAGTTATATTCTTGTATATAGGAGCAGTATTATAGTAGTTATATTCTTGTATATAGGGGCAGTATTATAGTAGATATATTCTTGTATATAGGGGCAGTATTATAGTAGTTATATTCTTGTATATAGAAACAATATTATAGTAGTTATATTCTTGTATATAGGAGAAGTATTATAGTAGTTATATTCTTGTATATAGGAGCAGTATTATAGTAGTTATATTCTCGTATATAAGGGTAGTATTATAGTAGTTATATTCTTGTATATAGGGGGCAGTATTATAGTAGTTATATTCTTGTATATAGGGGGCAGTATTATAGTAGTTATATTCTTGTATATAGGGGGCAGTATTATAGTAGTTATATTCTTGTATACAGGGGGCAGTATTATAGTAGTTATATTCTTGTATATAGGGGGCAGTATTATAGTAGTTATATTCTTGTATATAGGGGGCAGTATTATAGTAGTTATATTCTTGTATATAGGAGCAGTATTATAGTAGTTATATTCTCGTATATAGGGGGCAGTATTATAGTAGTTATATTCTTGTATATAGGGGGCAGTATTATAGTAGTTATATTCTTGTATATAGGGGGCAGTATTATAGTAGTTATATTCTTGTATATAGGGGGCAGTATTATAGTAGTTATATTCTTGTATATAGGGGGCAGTATTATAGTAGTTATATTCTTGTATATAGGAGGCAGTATTATAGTCGTTATATTCTTGTATATAGGAGGCAGTATTATAGTAGTTATATTCTTGTATATAGGAGCAGTATTATGGTAGTTATATTCTTGTATATAGGGGCAGTATTATAGTAGTTATATTCTTGTATATAGGGGCAGTATTATAGTAGTTATATTCTTGTATATAGGGGCAGTATTATAGTAGTTATATTCTTGTATATAGGGGCAGTATTATAGTAGTTATATTCTTGTATATAGGGGCAGTATTATAGTAGTTATATTCTTGTATATAGGGGCAGTATTATAGTAGTTATATTCTTGTATATAGGGGCAGTATTATAGTAGTTATATTCTTGTATATAGGAGCAGTATTATAGTAGTAATATTCTTGTATATATGAGCAGTATTATAGTAGTAATATTCTTGTATATAGGAGCAGTATTATAGTAGTTATATTCTTGTATATAGGGGGCAGTATTATAGTAGTTATATTCTTGTATATAGGGGCAGTATTATAGTAGTTATATTCTTGTATATAGGGGGCAGTATTATAGTAGTTATATTCTTGTATATAGGGGGCAGTATTATAGTAGTTATATTCTTGTATATAGGGGGCAGTATTATAGTAGTTATATTCTTGTACATAGGGGGCAGTATTATAGTAGTTATATTCTTGTATATAAGGGCAGTATTATAGTAGTTATATTCTTGTATATAGGAGCAGTATTATAGTAGTTATATTCTTGTATATAGGGGCAGTATTATAGTAGTTATATTCTTGTATATAGGAGCAGTATTATAGTAGTTATATTCTTGTATATAGGGGCAGTATTATAGTAGTTATATTCTTGTATATAGGGGGCAGTATTATAGTAGTTATATTCTTCTATGTAAGGAGGAGTATTATAGTAGTTATATTCTTGTATATAGGGAGCTGTATTATAGTAGTTATATTCTTGTATATAGGAGCAGTATTATAGTAGTTATATAGTTATATTCTTGTATATAGGGGGCAGTATTATAGTAGTTATATTCTTGTATATAGGAGCAGTATTATAGTAGTTATATTCTTGTATATAGGAGCAGTATTATAGTAGTTATATTCTTGTATATAGGGGCAGTATTATAGTAGTTATATTCTTGTACATAGGAGCAGTATTATAGTAGTTATATTCTTGTATATAGGGGGCAGTATTATAGTAGTTATATTCTTCTATGTAAGGAGGAGTATTATAGTAGTTATATTCTTGTATATAGGGAGCTGTATTATAGTAGTTATATTCTTGTATATAGGAGCAGTATTATAGTAGTTATATAGTTATATTCTTGTATATAGGGGGCAGTATTATAGTAGTTATATTCTTGTATATAGGAGCAGTATTATAGTAGTTATATTCTTGTATATAGGAGCAGTATTATAGTAGTTATATTCTTGTATATAGGGGCAGTATTATAGTAGTTATATTCTTGTACATAGGAGCAGTATTATAGTAGTTATATTCTTGTATATAGGGGGCAGTATTATAGTAGTTATATTCTTGTATATAGGAGCAGTATTATAGTAGTTATATTCTTGTATATAGGGACAGTATTATAGTAGATATATTCTTGTATATAGGGGCAGTATTATAGTAGTTATATTCTTGTATATAGAAACAATATTATAGTAGTTATATTCTTGTATATAGGAGAAGTATTATAGTAGTTATATTCTTGTATATAGGGGGCAGTATTATAGTAGTTATATTCTTGTATATAAGGGTAGTATTATAGTAGTTATATTCTTGTATATAGGAGCAGTATTATAGTAGTTATATTCTTGTATATAGGGGGCAGTATTATAGTAGTTGCATTCTTGTATATAGGAGCAGTATTATAGTAGTTATATTCTTGTATATAGGGGCAGTATTATAGTAGTTATATTCTTGTATATAGGAGCAGTATTATAGTAGTTATATTCTTGTATATAGGGGGCAGTATTATAGTAGTTATATTCTTGTATATAAGGAGGAGTATTATAGTAGTTATATTCTTGTATATAGGGGGTAGTATTATAGTAGTTATATTCTTGTATATAGGGAGCTGTATTATAGTAGTTATATTCTTGTATATAGGAGCAGTATTATAGTAGTTATATTCTTGTATATAGGGGGCAGTATTATAGTAGTTATATTCTTGTATATAGGGGGCAGTGTTAGGCTGGGTTCACACGTGGCGGAATTTCACTTGAATTCCGCTGCGGACACTCCGCAGCGTTAATCCGCAGCGGAGCCGTTTCTCCATTGACTTCCACTTTTATTTAGCAGTGTTCGTTTAGATGATGCGTAAAATTCCGCTGCGGAGCATAGGCTGCGGAGCGGAATTTGGTGTCCGCAGCATGCTCTGTCTGTTGCGGACCAGTGGCGGACTGGTTGCGGACTCATGGCGGAATTTCTCCATTGACTTCAATGGAGATTCTAAATTCCGCAATGAAGTTCGCAGCTGTCATGCACATGTTATGTGTGCTGTGGATGCATCTTGCTTTTTTGACATGACATTTCTTCATTCTGGCTGGACCTATGTATTTCTAGGTCTACAGCCAGACTGAGGAAGTCAATGGGGCTCCCGGAATTACGGGAGCGTTGCTAGGAGACGTCAGTAAATAGTCACTGTCCAGGGTGCTGAAAGAGTTAAGCGATCGGCAGTAACTGTTTCTGCCCCCTGGACAGTGACTACCGATCCCAATATACAGTAACCTGTAAAAAAAATAGAAGTTCATACTTACCGAGAACTCCCTGCTTCTGTCTCCAGTCCGGCTTCCCAGGATGACGTTTCAGTCTAAGTGACGGCTGCAGCCAATCACAGGCTGCAGCGGTCACATGGACTGCCGCGTCATCCAGGGAGGTAGGGCTGGATGCCGAAAGAGGGACGCGTCACCAAGACAACGGCCGGCAAGTATGAAATTTGTTTACTTTCACTAGGGAAAGTGCTGTCCCTTCTCTCTATTCTGCACTGATAATAGAGAGAAGGGAAGCACTTTTACCGCAGTCCGCAGCAGCTAGTCCGCATCAATTTACTGCACATTTTGGGCAGATCCGTAGCCGTAATCCGCAACCCGGATTAGGTGCGGCATTGATGCGGACAGTTGCGGAGGAATTCCGCCACGTGGGGGCATGCCCTTATAGTAGTTCTATTCTTGTATATAGGAGCAGTATTATAGTAGTTCTATTCTTGTATATAGGAGCAGTATTATAGTAGTTATATTCTTGTATATAGGGGCAGTATTATAGTAGTTATATTCTTGTATATAGGGGCAGTATTATAGTAGTTATATTCTTGTACATAGGGGGCAGTATTATAGTAGTTATATTCTTGTATATAGGAGCAGTATTATAGTAGTTATATTCTTGTATACAGGGAGCAGTATTATAGTAGTTATATTCTTGTATATTGGGGCAGCATTATAGTAGTTATATTCTTGTATATAGGAGCAGTATTATAGTAGTTATATTCTTGTATATAGGGGGCAGTATTATAGTAGTTATATTCTTGTATATAGGAGCAGTATTATAGTAGTTATATTCTTGTATATAGGGGGCAGTATTATAGTAGTTATATTCTTGTACATAAGGGGCAGTATTATAGTAGTTATATTCTTGTATATAGTGGGCAGTATTATAGTAGTTATATTCTAGTATATAGGAGCAGTATTATAGTAGTTATATACTTGTATATAGGGGGCAGTATTATAGTAGTTATATTCTTGTATATAGGAGTAGTATTATTGTAGTTATATTCTTGTATATAGGGGGCGGTATTATAGTAGTTATATTCTTGTATATAGGAGGCAGTATTATAGTAGTTATATTCTTGTATACAGGGAGCAGTATTATAGTAGTTATATTCTTGTATATTGGGGCAGTATTATAGTAGTTATATTCTTGTATATAGGAGCAGTATTATAGTAGTTATATTCTTGTATATAGGGGGCAGTATTATAGTAGTTATATTCTTGTATATAGGAGCAGTATTATAGTAGTTATATTCTTGTATATAGGGGGCAGTATTATAGTAGTTATATTCTTGTACATAAGGGGCAGTATTATAGTAGTTATATTCTTGTATATAGTGGGCAGTATTATAGTAGTTATATTCTAGTATATAGGAGCAGTATTATAGTAGTTATATACTTGTATATAGGGGGCAGTATTATAGTAGTTATATTCTTGTATATAGGAGTAGTATTATTGTAGTTATATTCTTGTATATAGGGGGCGGTATTATAGTAGTTATATTCTTGTATATAGGAGGCAGTATTATAGTAGTTATATTCTTGTATATAGGAGCAGTATTATAGTAGTTATATTCTTGTATATAGGAGCAGTATTATAGTAGTTCTATTCTTGTATATAGGAGCAGTATTATAGTAGTTCTATTCTTGTATATAGGAGCAGTATTATAGTAGTTCTATTCTTGTATATAGGGGCAGTATTATAGTAGTTATATTCTTGTATATAGGAGTAGTATTATTGTAGTTATATTCTTGTATATAGGGGCGGTATTATAGTTGTTATATTCTTGTATATAGGAGGCAGTATTATAGTAGTTATATTCTTGTATATAGGAGCAGTATTATAGTAGTTATATTCTTGTATATAGGAGCAGTATTATAGTAGTTATATTCTTGTATATAGGGGCAGTATTATAGTAGTTATATTCTTGTATATAGGGGCAGTATTATAGTAGTTATATTCTTGTATATAGGAGCAGCATTATAGTAGTTATATTCTTGTATATAGGGGGCAGTATTATAGTAGTTATATTCTTGTATATAGGAGCAGTATTATAGTAGTTATATTCTTGTATATAGGAGCAGTATTATAGTAGTTATATTCTTGTATATAGGGGCAGTATTGTAGTAGTTATATTCTTTTATATAGGGGGCAGTATTATAGTAGTTATATTCTTGTATATAGGGGCAGTATAATAGTAGTTATATTCTTGTATATAGGGGTAGTATTATAGTAGTTATATTCTTGTATATAGGGGCAGTATTATAGTAGTTATATTCTTGTACATAGGGAGCAGTATTATAGTAGTTATATTCTTGTATATAGGGGTAGTATTATTGTAGTTATATTCTTGTATACAGGGGCAGTATTATAGTAGTTATATTCTTGTATATAGGAGCAGTATTATAGTAGTTATATTCTTGTATATAGGGGCAGTATTGTAGTAGTTATATTCTTGTATATAGGGGCAGTATTATAGTAGTTATATTCTTGTATATAGGGGCACTATTATAGTAGTTATATTCTTGTATATAGGGGGTAGTATTATAGTAGTTATATTCTTGTATATAGGGGGCAGTATTATAGTAGTTATATTCTTGTATATAGGGGGCAGCATTATATTAGTTATATTCTTGTATATAGGGGGAAGTATTATAGTAGTTATATTCTTGTATATAGGGGGCAGTAATATAGTGGTTATATTCTTGTATATAGGGAGCAGTATTATAGTAGTTATAGTCTTGTATATAGGGGGCAGTATTATAGTAGTTATATTCTTGTATATAGGGGGCAGTATTATAGTAGTTATATTCTTGTATATAGGAGGCAGTATTATAGTAGTTATATTCTTGTATATAGGGGCAGTATTATAGTAGTTATATTCTTGTATATAGGGGGCAGTATTATAGTAGTTATATTCTTGTATATAGGAGCAGTATTATAGTAGTTATATTCTTGTATATAGGAGCAGTATTATAGTAGTTATATTCCTGTATATAGAGGCAGTATTATAGTAGTTATATTCTTGTATATAGGGACAGTATTATAGTAGTTATGTTCTTGTATATAGGAGCAGTATTATAGTAGTTATATTCTTGTATATAGGGGGCAGTATTATAGTAGTTATATTCTTGTATATAGGGCAGTATTATAGTAGTTATATTCTTGTATATAGGGGCAGTATTATAGTAGTTATATTCTTGCATATAGGGGGCAGTATTATAGTAGTTATATTCTTGTATATAGGGGGCAGTATTATAGTAGTTCTATTCTTGTATATAGGGGCAGTATTAGGGCGGGTTCACACATGGCGGAATTGCACTTAAATTCCGCTGCGGACACTCCGCAGCGTTAATCCGCAGCGGAGCCGTTTCTACATTGACTTTCACTTTAATTTAGCAGTGTTCGTTTACACGATGCGTACAATTCCGCTGCGGAGCATAGGCTGCGGAGCGGAATTTGGTGTCCGCAGCATGCTCTGTCTGTTGCGGAGCAGTGGCGGACTCATGGCGGAATTTCTCCATTGACTTCAATGGAGATTCAAAGTTCCGCAATGAAGTCCGCAGCTGTCATGCACATGTCATGTGTGCTGCGGATGCGTCTTGCTTTTTTTACTTGACATTTCTTCATTCTGGCTGGACCTATGTATTTCTAGGTCTACAGCCAGACTGAGGAAGTCAATGGGGCTCCCGTAATGACGGGAGCGTTGCTAGGAGACGTCAGTAAATAGTCACTGTCCAGGGTGCTGAAAGAGTTAAGCGATCGGCAGTAACTGTTTCTGCACCCGGGACAGTGACTACCGATCCCAATATACATGTATCTGTAAAAAAAAATGAAGTTCGTACTTACCGAGAACTCCCTGTTTCTGTCTCCAGTCCGGCCTCCCAGGATGACGTTTCAGTGTAAGTGACGGCTGCAGCCAATCACAGGCCAAGCACAGGCTGCAGCGGTCACATGGACTGGCGCGTCATCCAGGGAGGTCGGGCTGGATGCCGAAGGAGGGACGCGTCATAAAGACAACGGGCGGTAAGTATGAATTTCTTTTACTTTCACTAGGGAAAGTGCTGTCCCTTCTCTCTATCCTGCACTGATAGGGAGAAGGGAAGCACTTTTCCCGCAGTCCGCAGCAGCTAGTCCGCATCAATTTTCTGCACATTTTGTGCAGATCCGCAGCCGTAATCCGCAACCCGGATTAGGTGCGGCATTGATGCGGACAGTTGCGGAGGAATTCCGCCATGTGTGGTCATGCCCTTATAGTAGTTATATTCTTGTATATAGGGAGCAGTATTATAGTAGTTATATTCTTGTATATAGGAGCAGTATTATAGTCGTTATATTCTTGTATATAAGGGGCAGTATTATAGTGGTTATATTCTTGTATATAGGGGCAGTATTATAGTAGTTATATTCTTGTATATAGGGTCAGCATTATAGTAGTTATATTCTTGTATATAGGAGCAGTATTATAGTAGTTATATTCTTGTATATAGGGGGCAGTATTATAGTAGTTATATTCTTGTATATAGGAGCAGTATTATAGTAGTTATATTCTTGTATATAGGAGCAGTATTATAGTAGTTATATTCTTGTATATAGGGGGCAGTATTATAGTAGTTATATTCTTGTATATAGGGGCAGTATTATAGTAGTTATATTCTTGTATATAGGGAGCAGTATTATAGTAGTTATATTCTTGTATATAGGAGCAGTATTATAGTCGTTATATTCTTGTATATAAGGGGCAGTATTATAGTGGTTATATTCTTGTATATAGGGGCAGTATTATAGTAGTTATATTCTTGTATATAGGGGCAGTAATATAGTAGTTAGTCCTGGTAGGATAATACATTTATCTTCTCAGGCCAATGGGTGAATGAGCTTAGAAATTGATAGTTTGGTACATTTCTGTTTATCGCAGTATAATAAAAGACTTAGGGCACAGCCAGACGTGGCAGAATTGTTGTGGAATTCTCCAGCGGCCGTTTTTTACATTTGTTTCAATACATTTTTAGGCAAGTTAATTCAGACGTTGCGGAAAACTCCGCTGCGGACCATAGGCTGCAGTGTAGAATTTTCCCTCCCCAGCATGCACTGTCTGTTGCGGAGAAGAAGCGGAATTTCACTGCGTATTTCAGCCTTTGCAATGCAAAAACTGTAATCTGTGGCAAGTCCGCTGTCTTTTCTGCAACGTCTGAATTACCTGTCAAATATGCAAATGTTGCTGCAGATTCGTTGCGTAATTGCCCCAAATCTGCACCATTTGCCGCGGAAAAACTCTGCCACGTCTGGCCGTGCCCTTATTGATGACATTGATTACAGATTCTGCTTTACAAATTCAACAGTCACAATTTCTTGTGTACACTCCTGAAAAATGTGAAAGAACGGGAGCCGCCGCATTGTTCTGACATGTTTGTCTTAATGTTGCTTAACTCCTGAATATCGTAGGTATGTTAAACCTTAATGACCGAGCAATTTTTTTACGTTTTCATCGTTGCATTCAAAGAGCTGTAACTTTTTTATTTTTGCGTCGACATAGCTGTATAAGGATTTTCTGTTTTGAGCCTTAATTTTACTCCGTTTACTGTGTGGTATAAATAAAAATAATAACTTTATTCAGTGGGTTGTTATGATTGCGGTAATATTATATTTATGTAGGTTTTTTATGTTTTACTACTTTTATGCACTTTTTTTCAAAAGGTTGCCATAGGAACCATCGGCACGCCGTGATGCACGCGGGGTGCCAGTGGGGCGAGGGAGCTCCCTCCCTTTAAACCCACTCAGATGCGGCGCTCGCTATTGAGCGCTACATCTGAGGAGTTAAATATGATCGTGACCAATGCTAGTAGTCTCCGATCGTTGCCCTAAAGCCCGAGGCTGTTAGAAACATCCTAGGCTTCAGCAGCACCCCGCCCGATGCGGGTAACGTTCTTCTGATGTGCCGACATGAAAAGCCGGCGCTTCAGGAGAACTACACTGAACGGCGGTCGTTAAGGGGTTAAATTCCTATAAATGGTTCACAGAATTGAAGACGAAGACAATGGCGTACATACTATAGAGGCAACCAAGGAAGCTGCGGTGGGGCTTATAGATGAAGGGCCACAAGTCCCTCTCCTACTACACATCGGTAGGACAGTGTATAGGAGTAGTTGAGAGTGCCCCGTTTTGCTCTTCTTCTGGGGCGTACTCTTCTTTATGTACATACCTGGAAATACATGAACCTTAGTAGGAATATCTTGGAGAAAAAAGATGATGACTATAGTGAATATCATTGTGGCACTCGTCTTGTTTTATGTGTCTTGTAGAAGAACTGGCCCTGATTTGGTAAAAAAAAAAACGCAACCCAATCGGGCCAATTTCCACAGAATAGATTCTAGTCCTATGTTTTTGAGGACTATGGCCTATGCTTGCAGGAACTTGTGGCTGTTACCTCCATACCACTCATTTTCCCATGTTCTTTTGTGATTCATGGCTTGAGAAAACCAATATACCTTCCTTGGTCAACAAGACGGACGATAAGGTTTGGATATTGGATCGACCATTGAAGGTAGCCAACTTTAATGGGGCTCTTCATACCTATTGTATGGCCCTAGCTACCCATTTTCACATACATGGCCAACTCTCCAGCCCACAAAGCAAGACTGGTGTCTACATTTTACTATATGGAGAGGTTCTTGGAGGTCAACTTCCATGACTGGGCTCTTACTCCAACCTTGGTCTCCAGGATCTCATTCTTCTATCTCTTTTATGGTCTATGAACCTCATCATGATTTATATAACGTCACTCAAAGTGGACAACAATTTCTTTAACGAACTTACCACCAGTTGTCACATTTTGCCTTCATCTCTCTGTTTTATTACAAATTTTTTTCTCCATGTCTCTTTCAGCAGGTGTCAATCATTTTTTTTTCTGCAGTTATTTTTCTTACAATTGTAAAAGAATTCTGAAAACCAACATTGCCGTGAAGTTACGGGCTGAAAAAACACGGCTGAAGAGCAAGTTCTAAGCAAGGCAAGGTAGAAAAAAACCAAAATATTATTCCACCGTTTAATATTTACAGCTTGGTAACCGAAGAGTCCCACCAGAGACGGATCATTATTTTTACTTAATGACTCTTTCCGGATTCCAGGAATGACTTAGAGGCAAAACTGATGAACATGGTAAGAAAATGAAGTTATGAACACTTTGAAGTTGAAGCTGTGGGTCTCCGTCAAAAAATTCCAGAGGGTGTTATCTTTCTAGACTTTATACTGTATTATTATTAACTCCTCCACTAACTACGGGTAGGTATCTTCTATAGCATCTTCTAGCCCAAACAAGTCCTACAGAACGAGGGATAAACTTATCTCCAGAGGATGAGGTTCAGGCTAGACAAGCGGAGACATCAGACCATCCACCACCATCCTCTTATTATATTTTATTTCTGTGTTTTACCTAAATAGGTCCGACAGTCCAAAAAGTCCAACAGTCACAGGAGGAATGAGGTAATTGAGGAGAGCTCAATGGTCCAGCAACTCGTGAAGAACATCAACCGCTCTTCAGCCCAGTCCAAATATCCACTGGTGGACCCTTGAGGTTGCCAGTGCAACAGGTAATCCCTTGGTAGCTATTTACACTGAGTCAGTGCCGAAAAGGTCACCTCTTCATGTTATAGGGGTTTCCTTTGCTTTGGACAACAGCTCTTCACCACTGACGTGTAGAAGATCACAGGGAACCTTCCTCTCCCATGATCAACTATTATCCCAAAGGAAACTGTTCTGTAATCAATCTCTCTCCATGTTGGTACATGGAAACCATCAGCAGTTGGCTTGTTTATGGTTGTCATCTCGGTGATTCTCCTAATAATAGCATGTGGCATTTAATACACCCTGCAGTTCCGCTATATTTTCCTTTGGACAACCACTCTTCATTTAGCAGGTCCACCTTCTGGTAGCAGATGATAGGAGGTCAGTTTTTGCTAAGGGTAAGCAATTATACAGAGGGAAACTTTTCAGTAAGCGATCACTCTCCCTGATGATCAATGGAAACCATCAACAGGAAGGTTGTTTATGGATCCTATTGTGGTGAATATTCTAATAATGGTTGGTGAAATGTAACCCTTGCCACCAACTAGACCTACCCCATGACCTTATTTCAATTTATTGACTCATGGACATCCAAATGCTTAGCATGATGAGGATATGAATATCTGTTACCTGTATTGGCTAGTCATGTACTAATGTTACTTCGAGGGGTATTAAAGGGGTTGGCTGGGATTTGGACAACCCCTTCATCTAGCTCAGACCTGTAAAAATTCTTACTGTAAAAATTCTGCTCCGGTTTCAAGCTGCCGGTCCCCTTAGGGCCTGTATATATTCTAATGACAAAACAACCCGGGGACTATAGACCCAGCAACTATTTG